>NC_074686.1:28554028-28609028 GCF_029448725.1 Salvelinus fontinalis
ATATGTATACAGAACAGAGGCTGTTAGAGATGGAGGGAGAGGGAAGGGAAGTGCGTAGAGCGACTGAATGAAGGGAAGAGATTAAAAGAGAATGAAGGAGAGGAGAGATGGATTGCGAGGAGAAGTGGATAGGAGTGTTGACGGGGGGGGGGGGTATGGGTTAGGAGAGAGATCAGTGAGGGGATTGAATGGGGGAAAGTGTAAAGTTGGGTTGAGATTACAAGTTGCTTCTGATTATTCAAAAATGTCTGCAGCCCCCATTGCCCCAAATCAGTCCCGAGCCTGGATTCAATCTGGACCATTAGAGAGCAAGACACATCCAGATGGGGACACCTGTGTGTCTGTGTGTGTGGCACGAACACACACACATATACGCACACACGCATACACGCACGCACGCACGCACGCACACACTTCGGTAAACGTCTCTTAAGGCTAAGCATCAACCTCTCCTCCTCTCAGAGGGGGACTATTGGACAGGCAGGACGGGGGGGGGGGGGGGGGGGGGTGGGGGGGGGTTAGGAATGTGGGGTCTGTCTCTGGTTCCTCACTCAGTGTCTGGAGGGTGTGTTTGTGGGAGTGTGCATGTGTGTGTGTTTGCGCGTGCATTAGTGTGTGTGTATGCCTCTGTTTGTGTGTGAGTGTGCGTGTTCATTACATCCTCCTGACAGCAGTCCCAAGGTGCACTGCTGCCTTGCCTATAACGCCCGGCGCATTCTGCTGTTGCAAGTTAAAACATAATAAAAGATTCTCCTCAGACTCAAGACTCCCTTCAGTAAGTCAGAGAGTGTGGAGACAGATACAACTCTGTGTGATTAAAGGACTTATTACAATGGAACGTCTCCTCATTGAGGGACGTGTACAAGCATTCTACTTCTGAAGCGTCATATTTTAACACAGAATTCTGTCGTTTCCTTTGACAAAGGTTGACACGAGACATAAAACAATTCCATTTCAAAAAGAGATGGTTGAGGCAGCACATTTATTTCAGGATGAAACAACATGAAAACAATGGCAGTTGTAATGACTAGCGATAGTGATCCTACTGAGGCTAAGGTCAATGCCTTGGCGATTATCATTCATTTAACAGATTCACATAACACTTTAGGTCAAGAGGGCATAATAGCTTAATTAATAGACCTGAAGATTAATGTTATTTTTCTCTCACCACCACACAGCCACCCACACACCCATACACCCATACACCCAACCACCATCCTCTGTTCATACACCCTACCCACCCTCCCCCTTCACACTTCAGTAACTCTCTTACTATAGCAGGGATGGGCAACTCCGGTCCTCAACGTCTGTCTGCTAGTGTCTGTTCTAACTCTCAGACCAGCATCTGTCTGCTAGTGTCTGTTCTAACTCTCAGACCAGCGTCTGTCTGCTAGTGTCTGTCTGCTAGTGTCTGTCTGCTAGTGTCTGTCTGCTAGTGTCTGTTCTAACTCTCAGACCAGCGTCTGTCTGCTAGTGTCTGTCTGCTAGTGTCTGTTCTAACTCTCAGACCAGTGTCTGTCTGCTAGTGTCTGTTCTAACTCTCAGACCAGCATCTGTCTGCTAGTGTCTGTTCTAACTCTCAGACCAGCATCTGTCTGCTAGTGTCTGTTCTAACTCTCAGACCAGCATCTGTCTGCTAGTGTCTGTCTGCTAGTGTCTGTTCTAACTCTCAGACCAGCATCTGTCTGCTAGTGTCTGTCTGCTAGTGTCTGTTCTAACTCTCAGACCAGCATCTGTCTGCTAGTGTCTGTCTGCTAGTGTCTGTCTGCTAGTGTCTGTTCTAACTCTCAGACCAGTGTCTGTCTGCTAGTGTCTGTTCTAACTCTCAGACCAGCATCTGTCTGCTAGTGTCTGTCTGCTAGTGTCTGTTCTAACTCTCAGACCAGTGTCTGTCTGCTAGTGTCTGTTCTAACTCTCAGACCAGCATCTGTCTGCTAGTGTCTGTTCTAACTCTCAGACCAGCATCTGTCTGCTAGTGTCTGTTCTAACTCTCAGACCAGCATCTGTCTGCTAGTGTCTGTCTGCTAGTGTCTGTTCTAACTCTCAGACCAGCATCTGTCTGCTAGTGTCTGTTCTAACTCTCAGACCAGTGTCTGTCTGCTAGTGTCTGTTCTAACTCTCAGACCAGTGTCTGTCTGCTAGTGTCTGTTCTAACTCTCAGACCAGCGTCTGTCTGCTAGTGTCTGTTCTAACTCTCAGACCAGCATCTGTCTGCTAGTGTCTGTTCTAACTCTCAGACCAGCATCTGTCTGCTAGTGTCTGTTCTAACTCTCAGACCAGCGTCTGTCTGCTAGTGTCTGTCTGCTAGTGTCTGTTCTAACTCTCAGACCAGCGTCTGTCTGCTAGTGTCTGTTCTAACTCTCAGACCAGCATCTGTCTGCTAGTGTCTGTTCTAACTCTCAGACCAGCATCTGTCTGCTAGTGTCTGTTCTAACTCTCAGACCAGCATCTGTCTGCTAGTGTCTGTCTGCTAGTGTCTGTTCTAACTCTCAGACCAGCGTCTGTCTGCTAGTGTCTGTCTGCTAGTGTCTGTTCTAACTCTCAGACCAGCGTCTGTCTGCTAGTGTCTGTTCTAACTCTCAGACCAGCATCTGTCTGCTAGTGTCTGTTCTAACTCTCAGACCAGCATCTGTCTGCTAGTGTCTGTTCTAACTCTCAGACCAGCATCTGTCTGCTAGTGTCTGTTCTAACTCTCAGACCAGCATCTGTCTGCTAGTGTCTGTCTGCTAGTGTCTGTTCTAACTCTCAGACCAGCGTCTGTCTGCTAGTGTCTGTTCTAACTCTCAGACCAGCATCTGTCTGCTAGTGTCTGTCTGCTAGTGTCTGTTCTAACTCTCAGACCAGCATCTGTCTGCTAGTGTCTGTCTGCTAGTGTCTGTTCTAACTCTCAGACCAGCATCTGTCTGCTAGTGTCTGTCTGCTAGTGTCTGTTCTAACTCTCAGACCAGTGTCTGTCTGCTAGTGTCTGTTCTAACTCTCAGACCAGCATCTGTCTGCTAGTGTCTGTTCTAACTCTCAGACCAGCATCTGTCTGCTAGTGTCTGTTCTAACTCTCAGACCAGCATCTGTCTGCTAGTGTCTGTCTGCTAGTGTCTGTTCTAACTCTCAGACCAGCATCTGTCTGCTAGTGTCTGTTCTAACTCTCAGACCAGTGTCTGTCTGCTAGTGTCTGTTCTAACTCTCAGACCAGTGTCTGTCTGCTAGTGTCTGTTCTAACTCTCAGACCAGCGTCTGTCTGCTAGTGTCTGTTCTAACTCTCAGACCAGCATCTGTCTGCTAGTGTCTGTTCTAACTCTCAGACCAGCATCTGTCTGCTAGTGTCTGTTCTAACTCTCAGACCAGCGTCTGTCTGCTAGTGTCTGTCTGCTAGTGTCTGTTCTAACTCTCAGACCAGCGTCTGTCTGCTAGTGTCTGTTCTAACTCTCAGACCAGCATCTGTCTGCTAGTGTCTGTTCTAACTCTCAGACCAGCATCTGTCTGCTAGTGTCTGTTCTAACTCTCAGACCAGCATCTGTCTGCTAGTGTCTGTCTGCTAGTGTCTGTTCTAACTCTCAGACCAGCGTCTGTCTGCTAGTGTCTGTCTGCTAGTGTCTGTTCTAACTCTCAGACCAGCGTCTGTCTGCTAGTGTCTGTTCTAACTCTCAGACCAGCATCTGTCTGCTAGTGTCTGTTCTAACTCTCAGACCAGCATCTGTCTGCTAGTGTCTGTTCTAACTCTCAGACCAGCATCTGTCTGCTAGTGTCTGTTCTAACTCTCAGACCAGCATCTGTCTGCTAGTGTCTGTCTGCTAGTGTCTGTTCTAACTCTCAGACCAGCGTCTGTCTGCTAGTGTCTGTTCTAACTCTCAGACCAGCATCTGTCTGCTAGTGTCTGTCTGCTAGTGTCTGTTCTAACTCTCAGACCAGCATCTGTCTGCTAGTGTCTGTCTGCTAGTGTCTGTTCTAACTCTCAGACCAGCATCTGTCTGCTAGTGTCTGTCTGCTAGTGTCTGTTCTAACTCTCAGACCAGCATCTGTCTGCTAGTGTCTGTCTGCTAGTGTCTGTTCTAACTCTCAGACCAGCGTCTGTCTGCTAGTGTCTGTCTGCTAGTGTCTGTTCTAACTCTCAGACCAGTGTCTGTCTGCTAGTGTCTGTTCTAACTCTCAGACCAGCGTCTGTCTGCTAGTGTCTGTTCTAACTCTCAGACCAGCATCTGTCTGCTAGTGTCTGTTCTAACTCTCAGACCAGCGTCTGTCTGCTAGTGTCTGTTCTAACTCTCAGACCAGCATCTGTCTGCTAGTGTCTGTTCTAACTCTCAGACCAGCATCTGTCTGCTAGTGTCTGTTCTAACTCTCAGACCAGCATCTGTCTGCTAGTGTCTGTTCTAACTCTCAGACCAGCGTCTGTCTGCTAGTGTCTGTCTGCTAGTGTCTGTCTGCTAGTGTCTGTCTGCTAGTGTCTGTTCTAACTCTCAGACCAGCGTCTGTCTGCTAGTGTCTGTCTGCTAGTGTCTGTTCTAACTCTCAGACCAGCATCTGTCTGCTAGTGTCTGTTCTAACTCTCAGACCAGCGTCTGTCTGCTAGTGTCTGTTCTAACTCTCAGACCAGCATCTGTCTGCTAGTGTCTGTCTGCTAGTGTCTGTTCTAACTCTCAGACCAGCGTCTGTCTGCTATTGTCTGTTCTAACTCTCAGACCAGCGTCTGTCTGCTAGTGTCTGTTCTAACTCTCAGACCAGCGTCTGTCTGCTAGTGTCTGTTCTAACTCTCAGACCAGCATCTGTCTGCTAGTGTCTGTTCTAACTCTCAGACCAGCATCTGTCTGCTAGTGTCTGTCTGCTAGTGTCTGTTCTAACTCTCAGACCAGCATCTGTCTGCTAGTGTCTGTCTGCTAGTGTCTGTTCTAACTCTCAGACCAGCGTCTGTCTGCTAGTGTCTGTCTGCTAGTGTCTGTTCTAACTCTCAGACCAGCGTCTGTCTGCTAGTGTCTGTTCTAACTCTCAGACCGGCGTCTGTCTGCTAGTGTCTGTCTGCTAGTGTCTGTTCTAACTCTCAGACCAGCATCTGTCTGCTAGTGTCTGTTCTAACTCTCAGACCAGCATCTGTCTGCTAGTGTCTGTTCTAACTCTCAGACCAGTGTCTGTCTGCTAGTGTCTGTTCTAACTCTCAGACCAGCATCTGTCTGCTAGTGTCTGTTCTAACTCTCAGACCAGTGTCTGTCTGCTAGTGTCTGTCTGCTAGTGTCTGTCTGCTAGTGTCTGTTCTAATTCTCAGACCAGCGTCTGTCTGCTAGTGTCTGTTCTAACTCTCAGACCAGCGTCTGTCTGCTAGTGTCTGTCTGCTAGTGTCTGTTCTAACTCTCAGACCAGCATCTGTCTGCTAGTGTCTGTTCTAACTCTCAGACCAGCATCTGTCTGCTAGTGTCTGTCTGCTAGTGTCTGTTCTAACTCTCAGACCAGCATCTGTCTGCTAGTGTCTGTTCTAACTCTCAGACCAGCGTCTGTCTGCTAGTGTCTGTCTGCTAGTGTCTGTCTGCTAGTGTCTGTTCTAACTCTCAGACCAGCATCTGTCTGCTAGTGTCTGTTCTAACTCTCAGACCAGCGTCTGTCTGCTAGTGTCTGTCTGCTAGTGTCTGTCTGCTAGTGTCTGTCTGCTAGTGTCTGTTCTAACTCTCAGACCAGCATCTGTCTGCTAGTGTCTGTTCTAACTCTCAGACCAGCGTCTGTCTGCTAGTGTCTGTCTGCTAGTGTCTGTTCTAACTCTCAGACCAGCGTCTGTCTACTAGTGTCTGTCTGCTAGTGTCTGTTCTAACTCTCAGACCAGCGTCTGTCTGCTAGTGTCTGTTCTAACTCTCAGACCAGCATCTGTCTGCTAGCGTCTGTCTGCTAGTGTCTGTCTGTTAGTGTCTGTTCTAACTCTCAGACCAGCATCTGTCTGCTAGTGTCTGTTCTAACTCTCAGACCAGCGTCTGTCTGCTAGTGTCTGTCTGCTAGTGTCTGTTCTAACTCTCAGACCAGCGTCTGTCTGCTAGTGTCTGTTATAACTCTCAGACCAGCGTCTGTCTGCTAGTGTCTGTCTGCTAGTGTCTGTTCTAACTCTCAGACCAGCATCTGTCTGCTAGTGCCTGTCTACTAGTGTCTGTTCTAACTCTCAGACCAGCATCTGTCTGCTAGTGTCTGTTCTAACTCTCAGACCAGCGTCTGTCTGCTAGTGTCTGTTCTAACTCTCAGACCAGCGTCTGTCTGCTAGTGTCTGTTCTAACTCTCAGACCAGCATCTGTCTGCTAGTGTCTGTTCTAACTCTCAGACCAGCATCAGTCTGCTAGTGTCTGTTCTAACTCTCAGACCAGCATCTGTCTGCTAGTGTCTGTCTGCTAGTGTCTGTTCTAACTCTCAGACCAGCGTCTGTCTGCTAGTGTCTGTTCTAACTCTCAGACAGGCATCTGTCTGCTAGTGTCTGTTCTAACTCTCAGACCAGCGTCTGTCTGCTAGTGTCTGTCTGCTAGTGTCTGTTCTAACTCTCAGACCAGCGTCTGTCTGCTAGTGTCTGTTCTAACTCTCAGACCAGCATCTGTCTGCTAGTGTCTGTTCTAACTCTCAGACCAGCATCTGTCTGCTAGTGTCTGTTCTAACTCTCAGACCAGTGTCTGTCTGCTAGTGTCTGTCTGCTAGTGTCTGTCTGCTAGTGTCTGTTCTAACTCTCAGACCAGCGTCTGTCTGCTAGTGTCTGTTCTAACTCTCAGACCAGCGTCTGTCTGCTAGTGTCTGTCTGCTAGTGTCTGTTCTAACTCTCAGACCAGCATCTGTCTGCTAGTGTCTGTTCTAACTCTCAGACCAGCATCTGTCTGCTAGTGTCTGTCTGCTAGTGTCTGTTCTAACTCTCAGACCAGTGTCTGTCTGCTAGTGTCTGTCTGCTAGTGTCTGTCTGCTAGTGTCTGTTCTAACTCTCAGACCAGCATCTGTCTGCTAGTGTCTGTTCTAACTCTCAGACCAGTGTCTGTCTGCTAGTGTCTGTCTGCTAGTGTCTGTCTGCTAGTGTCTGTTCTAACTCTCAGACCAGCGTCTGTCTGCTAGTGTCTGTCTGCTAGTGTCTGTCTGCTAGTGTCTGTTCTAACTCTCAGACCAGCATCTGTCTGCTAGTGTCTGTTCTAACTCTCAGACCAGTGTCTGTCTGCTAGTGTCTGTCTGCTAGTGTCTGTCTGCTAGTGTCTGTTCTAACTCTCAGACCAGTGTCTGTCTGCTAGTGTCTGTCTGCTAGTGTCTGTCTGCTAGTGTCTGTTCTAACTCTCAGACCAGCATCTGTCTGCTAGTGTCTGTTCTAACTCTCAGACCAGTGTCTGTCTGCTAGTGTCTGTCTGCTAGTGTCTGTCTGCTAGTGTCTGTTCTAACTCTCAGACCAGCATCTGTCTGCTAGTGTCTGTTCTAACTCTCAGACCAGCGTCTGTCTGCTAGTGTCTGTCTGCTAGTGTCTGTCTGCTAGTGTCTGTTCTAACTCTCAGACCAGCATCTGTCTGCTAGTGTCTGTTCTAACTCTCAGACCAGCGTCTGTCTGCTAGTGTCTGTCTGCTAGTGTCTGTCTGCTAGTGTCTGTCTGCTAGTGTCTGTTCTAACTCTCAGACCAGCATCTGTCTGCTAGTGTCTGTTCTAACTCTCAGACCAGCGTCTGTCTGCTAGTGTCTGTCTGCTAGTGTCTGTTCTAACTCTCAGACCAGCGTCTGTCTACTAGTGTCTGTCTGCTAGTGTCTGTTCTAACTCTCAGACCAGCGTCTGTCTGCTAGTGTCTGTCTGTTAGTGTCTGTTCTAACTCTCAGACCAGCATCTGTCTGCTAGTGTCTGTTCTAACTCTCAGACCAGCGTCTGTCTGCTAGTGTCTGTCTGCTAGTGTCTGTTCTAACTCTCAGACCAGCGTCTGTCTGCTAGTGTCTGTCTGCTAGTGTCTGTTCTAACTCTCAGACCAGCATCTGTCTGCTAGTGTCTGTCTGCTAGTGTCTGTTCTAACTCTCAGACCAGCGTCTGTCTGCTAGTGTCTGTTCTAACTCTCAGACCAGCGTCTGTCTGCTAGTGTCTGTTCTAACTCTCAGACCAGCATCTGTCTGCTAGTGTCTGTTCTAACTCTCAGACCAGCATCAGTCTGCTAGTGTCTGTTCTAACTCTCAGACCAGCATCTGTCTGCTAGTGTCTGTCTGCTAGTGTCTGTTCTAACTCTCAGACCAGCGTCTGTCTGCTAGTGTCTGTCTGCTAGTGTCTGTTCTAACTCTCAGACCAGCGTCTGTCTGCTAGTGTCTGTTCTAACTCTCAGACAGGCGTCTGTCTGCTAGTGTCTGTTCTAACTCTCAGACCAGCGTCTGTCTGCTAGTGTCTGTCTGCTAGTGTCTGTTTTAACTCTCAGACCAGCGTCTGTCTGCTAGTGTCTGTTCTAACTCTCAGACCAGCGTCTGTCTGCTAGTGTCTGTCTGCTAGTGTCTGTCTGCTAGTGTCTGTTCTAACTCTCAGACCAGCATCTGTCTGCTAGTGTCTGTCTGCTAGTGTCTGTTCTAACTCTCAGACAGGCGTCTGTCTGCTAGTGTCTGTTCTAACTCTCAGACCAGCGTCTGTCTGCTAGTGTCTGTTCTAACTCTCAGACCAGCGTCTGTCTGCTAGTGTCTGTTCTAACTCTCAGACCAGCGTCTGTCTGCTAGTGTCTGTTCTAACTCTCAGACCAGCATCTGTCTGCTAGTGTCTGTTCTAACTCTCAGACCAGCATCTGTCTGCTAGTGTCTGTTCTAACTCTCAGACCAGCATCTGTCTGCTAGTGTCTGTCTGCCAGTGTCTGTTCTAACTCTCAGACCAGCGTCTGTCTGCTAGTGTCTGTTCTAACTCTCAGACCAGCGTCTGTCTGCTAGTGTCTGTTCTAACTCTCAGACCAGCGTCTGTCTGCTAGTGTCTGTTCTAACTCTCAGACCAGCATCTGTCTGCTAGTGTCTGTCTGCTAGTGTCTGTTCTAACTCTCAGACCAGCATCTGTCTGCTAGTGTCTGTCTGCTAGTGTCTGTTCTAACTCTCAGACCAGTGTCTGTCTGCTAGTGTCTGTTCTAACTCTCAGACCAGCGTCTGTCTGCTAGTGTCTGTTCTAACTCTCAGACCAGCGTCTGTCTGCTAGTGTCTGTTCTAACTCTCAGACCAGCATCTGTCTGCTAGTGTCTGTCTGCTAGTGTCTGTTCTAACTCTCAGACCAGCGTCTGTCTGCTAGTGTCTGTCTGCTAGTGTCTGTTCTAACTCTCAGACCAGCATCTGTCTGCTAGTGTCTGTCTGCTAGTGTCTGTTCTAACTCTCAGACCAGCGTCTGTCTGCTAGTGTCTGTCTGCTAGTGTCTGTTCTAACTCTCAGACCAGCGTCTGTCTGCTAGTGTCTATCTGCTAGTGTCTGTTCTAACTCTCAGACCAGCGTCTGTCTGCTAGTGTCTGTCTGTTAGTGTCTGTTCTAACTCTCAGACCAGCATCTGTCTGCTAGTGTCTGTCTGCTAGTGTCTGTTCTAACTCTCAGACCAGCATCTGTCTGCTAGTGTCTGTCTGCTAGTGTCTGTTCTAACTCTCAGACCAGCATCTGTCTGCTAGTGTCTGTCTGCTAGTGTCTGTCTGCTAGTGTCTGTCTGCTAGTGTCTGTTCTAACTCTCAGACCAGCGTCTGTCTGCTAGTGTCTGTTCTAACTCTCAGACCAGCGTCTGTCTGCTAGTGTCTGTCTGCTAGTGTCTGTTCTAACTCTCAGACCAGCGTCTGTCTGCTAGTGTCTGTCTGCTAGTGTCTGTTCTAACTCTCAGACCAGCGTCTGTCTGCTAGTGTCTGTTCTAACTCTCAGACCAGCGTCTGTCTGCTAGTGTCTGTTCTAACTCTCAGACCAGTGTCTGTCTGCTAGTGTCTGTTCTAACTCTCAGACCAGCATCTGTCTGCTAGTGTCTGTTCTAACTCTCAGACCAGCGTCTGTCTGCTAGTGTCTGTCTGCTAGTGTCTGTTCTAACTCTCTGACCAGCGTCTGTCTGCTAGTGTCTGTTCTAACTCTCAGACCAGCGTCTGTCTGCTAGTGTCTGTTCTAACTCTCAGACCAGCGTCTGTCTGCTAGTGTCTGTCTGCTAGTGTCTGTTCTAACTCTCAGACCAGCATCTGTCTGCTAGTGTCTGTCTGCTAGTGTCTGTCTGCTAGTGTCTGTTCTAACTCTCAGACCTGTGTCTGTCTGCTAGTGTCTGTTCTAACTCTCAGACCAGCATCTGTCTGCTAGTGTCTGTTCTAACTCTCAGACCAGCATCTGTCTGCTAGTGTCTGTTCTAACTCTCAGACCAGCATCTGTCTGCTAGTGTCTGTCTGCTAGTGTCTGTTCTAACTCTCAGACCAGCGTCTGTCTGCTAGTGTCTGTTCTAACTCTCAGACCAGCGTCTGTCTGCTAGTGTCTGTTCTAACTCTCAGACCAGCGTCTGTCTGCTAGTGTCTGTTCTAACTCTCAGACCAGCATCTGTCTGCTAGTGTCTGTCTGCTAGTGTCTGTTCTAACTCTCAGACCAGCGTCTGTCTGCTAGTGTCTGTTCTAACTCTCAGACCAGCGTCTGTCTGCTAGTGTCTGTCTGCTAGTGTCTGTTCTAACTCTCAGACCAGCGTCTGTCTGCTAGTGTCTGTTCTAACTCTCAGACCAGCGTCTGTCTGCTAGTGTCTGTTCTAACTCTCAGACCAGCGTCTGTCTGCTAGTGTCTGTTCTAACTCTCAGACCAGCATCTGTCTGCTAGTGTCTGTTCTAACTCTCAGACCAGCGTCTGTCTGCTAGTGTCTGTTCTAACTCTCAGACCAGCGTCTGTCTGCTAGTGTCTGTTCTAACTCTCAGACCAGCGTCTGTCTGCTAGTGTCTGTTCTAACTCTCAGACCAGCATCTGTCTGCTAGTGTCTGTTCTAACTCTCAGACCAGCATCTGTCTGCTAGTGTCTGTCTGCTAGTGTCTGTTCTAACTCTCAGACCAGTGTCTGTCTGCTAGTGTCTGTCTGCTAGTGTCTGTTCTAACTCTCAGACCAGCATCTGTCTGCTAGTGTCTGTTCTAACTCTCAGACCAGCATCTGTCTGCTAGTGTCTGTTCTAACTCTCAGACCAGCGTCTGTCTGCTAGTGTCTGTCTGCTAGTGTCTGTTCTAACTCTCTGACCAGCGTCTGTCTGCTAGTGTCTGTTCTAACTCTCAGACCAGCGTCTGTCTGCTAGTGTCTGTTCTAACTCTCAGACCAGCGTCTGTCTGCTAGTGTCTGTTCTAACTCTCAGACCAGCATCTGTCTGCTAGTGTCTGTTCTAACTCTCAGACCAGCATCTGTCTGCTAGTGTCTGTCTACTAGTGTCTGTTCTAACTCTCAGACCAGCGTCTGTCTACTAGTGTCTGTTTTAGATTGGGGAAACAGGTGTGTCACTGTGAGCAATTTGTCACGTTAATGGCTCAATTAAGCTCCAAGCAACAAGAGAAAGGTTAGCATCCCAAATGACACCCTATTCCCTATATAGTGCACTACTTAGTATAGTACACTACTACTTTGACCAGAGTCCTCAGGGTGAATAGGGTGCCATTTGGGATACAGCTGGAATCAGCAGACACTCAGGCCCCTGATGATGGGAGTTGCCCAACCCTTAACAACATTATCTGCTGTGTTAGTTTCTACTCTCATACACTATCCACAGTGACCTAGACCCCCATCCTCACCCTCATAATTATTAATTACCTTGATTCCGTGTCTTGTTTTGACAAGACAACAACTTTTCCCTGCCATCGGAGTAGCCCAAATTCACATAGTTATCGGTAAAAGTGTATTCCAAATATTCCTTGTCTTACTCTTACCAGACAACAACTTTATCCTGGCCTAACTTACATCACCACTGTCTAAACCAGGGTTGCATTCACTAGAAACCAAAATTATAGAAAACTGACCTAAATGAGGGGGGACTACCTGAACGTGCCAAAACGTTTTGCTACGGTTTTCCCTAATGAATGCGACCCTGTATTCTTTATCTTTGATTCCACCAGACAGCAACTTCATCCTGGCTAATGCCCAGGTGTCCAAGGCCCAAGGCTTCCCTATTGTCTACTGTTCAGATGGCTTCTGTGAGCTCACAGGCTTCTCCCGCACTGAAGTCATGCAGAAGAGCTGTGCCTGTAAGTTCCTTTACGGCCCAGAAAGCAGCGAGACTATCATCCTCAGCATCGACGAAGCCCTGGACGAACGCAAGGAGTTCAAGGAAGAGATCATGTTCTACAAGAAGACAGGTAAGGAAAGGTGTGTGTGTTGAAGTCTGCTACAATTGGACTCCACTACTCATCTCCTTCTGCACTGATCTGCAGAGCTTACTATGAATATACTCACACTTGTTCAGTCCTTTCACATCAATATTTTAGCAGCAACATCAATATGTCTGAATCACTTACATACCACCATCAAGATTAGTTGCTCGGATACTATTCAGGCAAAGGTTACTTGGACACTTATTTAACATGTGCATTAAGGTCTAATAACATGTGGAAATATTACAGAATGGACCTTTAAGTGATGGGCAGTGGGCATTTCCTGGTTGCTATTTCTGCAGTGTTCCTATTTAGACCAGTATAGATGGATGGAGGGAGAGAGGGAGGGAAGGAAGGAAGGAGGGAGGGAGGGAAGGAAGGAAGGAAGGAAGGAAGGAAGGGAGGGAGGGAGGGAGGGAGGGAGGGAGGGAGGGAGAGAGGGAGGGAGGGAGGGCCCTGCGGTCATTACTTAACACTCATTACTTAACACACACATGAAACTTTAATAACACTCAGATCGGGTGGCAGCTCTCTCTCTCTCTCTCTCTCTATTTCTCTCTGTCTGTCTCCCTTTCTCGCTCTCTTTATTTCTCTCTCTCCCCTCATTACCTTCTCAGATTCTCCCCATTCTCTTGCTTACTTTCCCTCTCATTCTATCTTTCATTCCCTCTAAACTGAATCATGAAAGGTGGAATAGTAAATGTAGGTTTCCCTCTGTCTTTGCCTGTGAGAGGGAGTGCTGCAACTGTTCATACACAACCAGAGGCAGGGTTTTCTGTGTGTTTCATGGAGAAGATCTCTCTCTTAGGGAGAAACAGAGACAATTGTGATTGAGACATTACCAGCAGGGAGATTTAGAAGAGAGAGAGAGAGAGAGAGAGAGAGAGAGAGAGAGAGAGAGAGAGAGAGAGAGAGAGAGAGAGAGAGAGAGAGAGAGAGAGAGAGAGAGAGAGAGAGAGAGAGAGAGAGAGAGAGAGAGAGAGAGAGAGAGAGAGAGAGAGAGACAGAGAGAGAGGAGAGAGAGAGAGAGAGAGAGAGAGAGAGAGAGAGAGAGAGAGAGAGAGAGAGAGAGAGAGCTCAGCAGGAATCTCATTTTACATACTACATACAGTACATGCTATTCATACTACATACTGTACATTACATACTATTCATATTTCATACAGTACATTACATACTATTCATACTACATACTGTACATTACATACTATTCATACTACATACTGTACATTTCATACTATTCATACTACATACAGTTCATGACATACTATTCATACTACATACTGTACATTTCATACTATTCATACTATATACTGTACATTACATACTATTCATACTACATACTGTACATTACATACTATTCATACTATATACTGTACATTACATACTATTCATACTACATACTGTACATTACATACTATTCATACTATATACTGTACATTACATACTATTCATATTACATACTGTACATTACATACTATTCATACTATATACTGTACATTACATACTATTCATACTACATACAGTACTTTACATACTGTTCATATTACATACAGACCCTTTTCTCTGTATATATCAACGATCTCGCTCTTGCTGCGGGTGATTCCCTGATCCACCTCTACGCAGACGACGCCATTCTTTATACATCTGGCCCTTCTTTGGACACTGTGTTAACTGACCTCCAAACAAGCCATACAACACTCCTTCTGTGGCCTCCAACTGCTCTTAAACGCTAGTAAAACCAAATGCATGCTTTTCAACCGTTCGCTGCCCGCACCCGCCCGCTAGCATCACTACTCTGGACGGTTCTGACTTAGAATATGTGGACAACTACAAATACCTAGGTGTCTGGCTAGACTGTAAACTAACCTTCCAGACTTATATTAAACACCTCTAATCCAAAATTAAATCTAGAATCGGCTTCCTATTTCACAACAAAGCTTCCTTCACTCACGCCGCCAAACATACCCTCATAAAACTGAATATCCTGGGGCCTCCCGGGTGGGGCAGTGGTCTAGGGCACTGCATCGCAGTGCTAACAAAATAGCTTCCAATACTCTACTCAGCAAACTGGATGCAGTCTATCACAGTGCCATCCGTTTTGTCACCAAAGCCCCTTATACTACCCACCACTGCGACTTGTATGCTCTAATCGGCTGGCCCTCGCTACATATTCGTTGCCAGACCCACTGGCTCCAGGTCATCTATGTCTTTGCTAGGTAAAGCCCCGCCTTATCTCAGCTCACTGGTCACGATAACAACATTCACCCGTAGCACGCACTCCAGCAGGTATATCTATATCTCATATGGTCATCCCCAAAGCCAACACCTCTGTTGGCTGCCTTTCCTCCCAGTTCTCTGCTGCCAGTGCCTGGAACGAATTGCAAAAATTGCTGAAGCTGGAGACTTATATTTCCCTCACTAACTTTAAACATCAGCTATCTGAGCAGCTAACCGATCACTGCAGCTGCACATAGCCCATCTGTAAATAGCCCACCCAATCTACCTACCTCATCCCCATATTGTTTTTATTGACTTTTCTGCTCTTTTGCACACCAGTATTTCTACTTGCACATCACCATCTGCTCATCTCATTAATCACTCCAGTGTTAATTTGCTAAATTCTAATTACCTGCTACTATGGCCTATTTATTGGCTTACCTCCTCACGCCTTTTGCAAACACTGTATATAGACTTTCTTTTTTTCTATTGTGTTATTGACTGTACACTTGTTTACTCCATGTGTAACTCTGTGTTGTTGTTTGTGTCGCACTGCTTTGCTTTATCTTGGCCAGGTCGCAGTTGTAAATGAGAACTTGTTCTCAACTAGCCTACCTGGTTATTAAATAAAGGTGAAATAAAATAAAAAATAAAAATGAATACAGTACATTACACACTATTGATGCTACATACAGTACATCACATACTATTCATGCTACATACAGTACATTACATACTATTCATACTACATACAGTTCATTACATACTATTCATACTACATACTGTACATTTCATACTATTCATACTATATACTGTACATTACATACTATTCATACTACATACTGTACATTACATACTATTCATACTACATACAGTACATTACATACTATTCATGCTTTATACCGTTCATTACATACTATTCATACTACATACAGTACATTACATACTATTCTTAACAGAGAGCACGTTCATACAGTCTCCAAACCACACAGACTAACATATTTATACACTTACACACTACACACATATACAATATTCACCTCAATTTCTCATATTTACCATTATTTACCAAGATTGCATCATTCTTACAGAGATCCCCTGACTTAGATATTGGTTTATTTAATAATAATATGCCTTGATTTGTAATGTGATTATAATGTGTTTTGTCCGTATTAGATGTGATTATAACATGTGTTGTGCAGCGTATGGTACAACGTTTTGAAGCTCGGAATCTGTACTTTACATAAAAAGTCTTAAAAAAACTTCCAAAAACAGTAGATCAACGAATCAGATGTCGAGCCTTATTTCAGATGATTGGTCACATGTACAGTAGCATGTCCATGCTGTAGTGTGGCTCTGGGGTGAAGTTTCCCTTAGGTGCAGCTTCCCCCAAGCCTAACCTTATCCATTACTGGGGAAAATGCTAAACTGACTCAAGATCAGCATCTAGGGGCAACTTCACCCTACTCCACTGTATGCGTATCATGTGTATAGCGTGTGTGTGTCTGTCTACTGCAGCGTCGTTGTTCTGGTGCCTGCTGGAAATTGTCCCCATTAAGAATGAGAAGGGAGACGTGGTGCTCTTCCTGGCTTCATATAAAGACATCAGTGACACCAAGGCCAAGGCCATGCCAGAGGACAGGCGAGAAGGTCAGTGTGTGTGTGTGTGTGTGTGTGTGTGTGTGTGTGTGTGTGTGTGTGTGTGTGTGTGTGGGTGCACATGCATGCGTGGTGCTTGCGCGTGTGTGTTCCTCATCTCCTCCCCTCATGGCTCGGTGTCTAATTACTTTCATTACTGTACATTACAACAAAACAACAAACAAAAACATGGTTTATTTTTATTCACGTAATGATATACTTTTTACACAAAGAAAAAGCCTGATGCTGCACATGCTTTTAGGAGAGATAAAAGCGGGGAGTAATAACTGGATTGTACATGTTATTCTATATTGCATCTGCATGTTCATTCTTCAACAATTAGCATTGTAAATGTTGTCAGCATCGGTACTGAGCTAACAGAAAACACAGCTCTGCAGAAGTGTCTGTTTTTGTCAGTATTGTAAAAACAATACACAAATCATCTCAATCCAGGCAAGGGAAACCCATTTTAACACACACACGCACACACACACACGCACACACACACGCACCCACCCACGCACACACACACACGCACACGCACACGCACACACACACACACACACACACACACACACACACACACACACACACACACACACACAATTGGACATTGTTGGACAATGTGTGCCGAACAGGGGACCCCAATCTCTGTTTCGTCAACAACCCCTCCCTCCCTCCCTCCCTCCCTCCCTCCCTTGTTCCCACCTTCGCATTTGTCTCTCTTTCCCCATCTCTCCCTACCTACCTCTCTGTCCCTCTCCCTCTCCCCATCTCTCCCTACCTTCCTCTTTGTCCCTCCCTCCAACTGCTCTTAAACGCTAGTAAAACCAAATGCATGCTTTTCAACTGTTCGCTACCCGCACCCGCCCGCTGCCTGCACCCGCCCGCTAGCATCACTACTCTGGACGGTTCTGACTTAGAATATGTGGACAACTATAAATACCTAGGTGTCTGGCTAGACTGTAAACTCTCCTTCCAGACTTATATTAAACATCTCCAATCCAAAATTAAATCTAGAATCGGCTTCCTATTTCACAACAAAGCTTCCTTCACTCACGCCGCCAAACATACCCTCATAAAACTGAATATCCTGGGGCCTCCCGGGTGGCGCAGTGGTCTAGGGCACTGCATCGCAGTGCTAACTGCGCCACCAGAGTCTCTGGGTTCGCCCCCAGGCTCTGTCGCAGCCGGCCGCGACCGGGAGGTCCGTGGGGCGACGCACAATTGGGCTAGCGTCGTCCGGGTTAGGGAGGGTTTGGCCGGTAGGAATTTCCTTGTCTCATCGCGCTCCAGCGACTCCTGTGGCGGGCTGGGCGCAGTGTGCACTAACCAAGGGGGCCAGGTGTACGGTGTTTCCTCCGACACATTGGTGCGGCTGGCTTCCGGGTTGGAGGCGCGCTGTGTTAAAGAAGCAGTGCGGCTTGGTTGGGTTGTGCCTCGGAGGACGCATGGCTTTCGACCTTCGTCTCTGTAGCGATGAGACAAGATAGTAATTACTAGCGATTGGATACCACGAAAAGTGGGGAGAAAAGGGGATAAAAATAAAAAAACTGACTATCCTACCGATCCTCGACTTCGGCGATGTCATTTACAAAATAGCTTCCAATACTCTACTCAGCAAACTGGATGCAGTCTATCACAGTGCCATCCGTTTTGTCATCAACAACCCCTCCCTCCCTCCCTCCCTCCCTCCCTCCCTCCCTCCCTAACTCTCTGTCCCTTTCCCCCTCCCCCTCTCTCCCTACCTACCTCTCTGTCCCTCCCTCCCCCATCTCTCCCTACCTACCTCTCTGTCCCTCTCCCCCTCCCCATCTCTCCCTACCTACCTCTCTGTCCCTCCCTCCCCCATCTCTCCCTACCTACCTCTCTGTCCCTCCCTCCCTGCCTCCCAATCTCTCCCTACCTACCTCTCTGTCCCTCCCACCCTACCCATCTCTCCCTACCTACCTTTCTGTCCCTCCCTCCCTCCCCATCTCTCCCTGCCTACCTCTCTGTCCCTCCCTCCCTACCCATCTCTCCCTACCTACCTTTGTGTCCCTCCCTCCCCATCTCTCCCTACCTACCTCTCTGTCCCTCTCCCTCTCCCCATCTCTTCCTACCTACCTCTTTGTCCTTCCTTCCTTCCCTCCCCCCTCCCTCCCTCCCCATCTCTCCCTACCTACCTCTATATCCTTCCCTCCCAATCTTTCCCTACCTACCTCTCTGTCCCTCCCTCCATATTTCTCCCTATATAGCTCTCTGTCCCCTCACATCTCTTCCTACCTACCTCTCTGTCCCTCCCTCCCTATCTTCTCTCCCTGTTTCCCTGTTCCCTTCTCCCCCTGTTTCCCTGTTCCACCTTTATCTCTCACTTTCTCTTTCTCTTTCCATCTCTACTCTTCATACTGCCTCCTCTAGCATCCCTCTCACTTTCCACCTCTTCTTTCTGTACCTCCTCCTCTCTCCCCCTCACTCTTTCCATCTCTTCTGTCAGTACCGCCTCCTCTTTCCCCCTCTCTCTTTCCATCTCCTCTTTCCATACCTCCTCCTCTCTCTGTCTCTCTCTTTCCATATTTTCTGTTTGTACCTCCTCCTCTCTCCCCCTTTCTCATACCATCTCTCCTGTCCGTACCTGCTCCTCTGTCTCCCTCTCTCTTTACATCTCTTCTTTCCATACCTCATCCTCTCTCATGCAATCTCTGGGTTTGAACACCACCCTGTGCAACTGGGTCCTAGACTTCTTGATGGGCCTACCCCATGTGGTGAAGGTGAAGGGAACAACACCTTCGCCACGCTGATCCTCAACACAGAGGCCCCACAGGGGTGTGTGCTCAGCCCCCTCCTGTACTCCCTATTCACGCACGTCTCCAACTCAATCATCAAGTTTGTTGACAACACAACACTTGACAGCAGGAGACAGCAGAGAGAGCACGCCCCCCATCCACATCGATGGGGCCGCAGTAGAAAGGGTCAAAAGCTTCAAGTTCCTAGTCACGCACATCACTGAGGATCTGAAATGGTCCCTTCACACCGATAGCCCAACAGCACCTCTTCAACCTCTGGAGGCTGAAGAAATTTGTCTTGGTGCCCAAGACCCTCAGGAACATCTACATATGCACCATCGAGAGCATTCTGTCGGGCTGTATCACCGCCTGGTACGGCAACTACACTGGCTGCAACCCCAGGGCTCTCCAGAGGGTGGTGTGGTCAGCCCAACGCATCATTGGGGGCACATTGCCTGCCCTCCAGGACATCTATAGCACCCGGTGTCACAGCAAGGCCAAGAAGGGCTCCCGAGTGGCACTGCACACTGCCCTATCCCATCTGGAAATGAGGAATACCTATGTAAGCATTTCAGTTCTAGAGGTGTCACTACTGACCCTGATTCAATCCCGGGCTGTATCTCAACTGGTCGTGATCGGGAGTCCCATAGGGCGGGGCACAATTGCCCCAGCGTTGTCTGAGTTAGGGGAGGGTTTTGCCGGGTTAGGCCGCCATTGTAAAATAAGAATTTCTTCTTAACTGACTTTCCTACTTAAATAAAGGTTCAATCAAATAAAAGATCATCAAGGTCCTCAGCCACGGCCTGTTTAACCTGCTGCCATTTAGAAGGCGGAGACAATACAAGTGCATTAAATCTGGGACCGAGACTGATAAACAGCTTCAAACACCAGGCCATCAGACTGTTAAACAGCCATCAAATCAAATCAAATGTATTTCTATAGCCCTTCTTACATCAGCTGATATATCAAAGTGCTGTACAGAAACTCAGCCTAAAACCCCAAACAGCAAGCAATGCAGGTGTAGAAACACGGTGGCTAGGAAAAACTCCTAAAGGAATGCCAAAACCTAGGAAGAAATCTAGAGAGGAACCAGGCTATGAGGGGTGGCCAGTCCTCTTCTGGCTGTGCTGGGTGGAGATTATAACAGAACATGGCCAAGATGTTCAAATGTTCATAAATGACCAGCATGGTCAAATAATAGTAATCACAGTGAACAGGTCAGGGTTCCATAGCCGCAGGCAGAACAGTTGAAACTGGAGCAGCAGCACAGCCAGGTGGACTGGGGACAACAAGGAGTCATCATGCCAGGTAGTCCTGAGGCATGGTCCTAGGGCTCATGTCCTCCTAGAGAGAGAAAAAAAGAAAGACAGAATTAGAGAGAGCATACTTAAATTCACACAGGACACCGGATAAGACAGGAGAAATATTCCAGATATAACAGACTGACCCTAGCCCCCCGACACATAAACTACTGCAGCATAAATACTGGAGGCTGAGAAAGGAGCGGTCATGAGACACTGTGGCCCCATCCGATGATACCTCCGGACAGGGCCAAACAGGTAGGATATGACCCCACCCACTTTGCCAAAGCACAGCCCCCACACCACTAAAGGGATATCGTCAACCACCAACTTACCATCCTGATACAAGGCCAAGTATAGCCTACAAAGATCTCCGCCACGGCACAACCCAAGGGGGGGCGCCAACCCAGACAGGAAGACCATGTCAGTGACTCAACGCACTCAAGTGACGCACCCCTCCTAGGGACAGCGTGGAAGAGCACCAGTAAGCCAGTAACTGAGCCCCTGTAATAGGGTTAGAGGCAGAGAATCCCAGTAGAGAGAGGGGAACCGGCCAGGCAGAGACAGCAAGGGCGGTTCGTTGCTCCAGTGCCTTTCCGTTCACCTTCACACTCCTGGGCCAGACTACACTCAATCATAGGACCCACTGAAGAGATGAGTCTTCAATTAAGACTTAAAGGTTGAGACCGAATCTGAGTCTCTCACATGGGTAGGCAGACCATTCCATAAAAATGGAGCTCTATAGGAGAAAGCCCTGCCTCCAGCTATTTGCTTCGAAATCCTAGGGGCAATTGGAGGCCTGCGTCTTGTGACCGTAGTGTTTGTGTAGGTATGTACGGAAAGATAGGTAGGAGCAAGCCCATGTAATGCTTTGTAGGTTAGCAGTGAAACCTTGTAATCACTAGCCAACTTCTGCCCAAATACCCTACGCTGAACCTTAGAGATTGTCACTAGCCGGCTAGCACCCAGTACTCTACCCTGCACCTTAGAGATTGTCACTAGCCGGCTAGCACCCAGTACTCTACCCTGCACCTTAGAGATTGTCACTAGCCGGCTAGCACCCAGTACTCTACCCTGCACCTTAGAGATTGTCATCCCTATGGTGAAACATGGTGGCGGCAGCATCATGCTGTGGGGATTTTTTTCAGCCGCAGTGACTGGGAGACTAGTCAGGATCTAGGGAAAGATGAGCGAAGCAAAGTACAGAGAGATCCTTGATGTAAACCTGCTCCAGAGGTTTACAACCTCAGACTGGGGTGAAGGTTCACCTTCCAACAGGACAACGACCCTATGCAGACATCCAAGACAATGCAGGAGTGGCTTTGGAGCAAGTCTATGAATGTCCTTGAGTGGCCCAGCCAGAGCCTGGACTTGAACCTGGTCAAACATCACTGGAGAGACCTGAAAATAGCTGTACAGCGACGCTCCCCATCCAACCTGACAGAGCTTGAGAGGATCTGCAGAGAAGAATGGGAGAAATAGGTGTGCCAAGCTTGTAGCGTCACACCCAATACGACTTGATGCTGTAATTGCTGCCAAAGGTGCTTCAACAAAGCACTGAGTGAAGGGTCTGAATACTTATGTAAATGTAATATTTCAGTTTTTTTATTTGATAAATTTGCTCAAATTTCAAAGCAACGGACTTTGCTTTGTCATTATGGGGTATTGTGTTTAGATTGATGAGGGATAAAAATTATTTAATCAATTTTAGAATAAGGCTTTAACGTAACAAAATGTGGAAAAAGTGAAGGGGTCTGAATACTTTCCAAATGCGCTGTATGCATATACTGTATTCTAGTTAAGGCTCATCCTATATAACTACTGCTGTACATACCTTTTCTATTTGTATACTGTCCGTACTGTCTGTACACACCGTCACATACATATATATGTATATGTATTCAGGACTATGACATTTCTCATTCTGATTTCTTAATTTCTTATTCTTTTTAGTTTTTACTTTTGGATGATGTGCGTATTGTTATTTTGTTACTAGATATTAATGTATGGATTATGTGCGTATTGTTATTTTGTTACTAGATATTAATGTATGGATTATGTGCGTATTGTTATTTTGTTACTAGATATTGCTGCGTTGTTGGAGCTAGAAACATAAGCATTTCAAAGCACTTACGATAACATCTGCAAATCTGTGTACAAACTGTGATTTAATTTTATACGTATTCATTGTCACTGTAACCAGTGTTGGATATTAAACATTTCATCCAAACATAATCATTTCCTCCTATTTCTTTCCTCAGTTTTCTATGAGATTTCCTAGGGGGCCATGTGGTTGTACAATAATACTGTGTGTGTGTGTGTGTGTGTGTGTGTGTGTGTGTGTGTGTGTGTGTGTGTGTGTGTGTGTGTGTGTGTGTGTGTGTGTGTGTGTGTGTGTGTGTGTGTGTGTGTGTGTGTGTAGAGTGCCGACGAGGACGGGTGAAGACTGGTTCTTCATTCAGCTCTACTCGTCTGCGGAGCAGTACTGTACTCTACCACATCTCTGGTCACCTCCACAGCAAAGACAACAAGAAGAAGAAGAGCAAGATCAAACTCAACAAGGTAAAACACACCTTAAATGACTCACCCTAACAACAAACACTACACACCCTAACAACAAACATTACACACCCTAACAACAAACATTACACACCCTAACAACCAACACTACACACAATAACAACAAACATTACACCCCATAACAACAAACTCTACACACCCTAACAACTAACATTACACACCCTAACAACTAACATTATACACCATAATAACCAACACTACACACCATAACAACCAACACTACACACCCTAACAACAAACATTACACACCCTAACAACCCACACTACACAGCCTAACAACAAACATTACACACCATAACAACAAACATTACACACCCTAACAACAAACATTATACACCATAATAACCAACTCTACACACCCTAACAACAAACACTACACACCCTAACAACAAACATTACACACCCTAACAACAAACATTACACACCCTAACAACCAACACTACACACAATAACAACAAACATTACACACCATAACAACAAACTCTACACACCATAACAACCAACACCACACACCCTAACAACTAACATTACACACCATAACAACAAACATTACACACCCTAACAACAAACATTATACACCATAATAACCAACACTACACACCATAACAACCAACACTACACACCCTAACAACAAACATTACACACCCTAACAACCCACACTACACAGCCTAACAACAAACATTACACACCCTAACAACAAACATTACACACCCTAACAACAAACATTACACACCCTAACAACCAACACTACAAACCCTAACAACCAACACTACTCACCATAACAACCAACACTACACATCCTAACAACCAACACTACACACCCTAACAACCAATACTACTCACCATAACAACCAACACTACTCACCCTAACAACCAACACTACACACCATAATAACCAACACTACACACCATAATAACCAACACTACACACCTTAACAACCAACACTACTCACCATAACAACCAACAATACTCACCCTAACAACCAACACTACACACCATAATAATCAACACTACACACCATAATAACCAACACTACACACCCTAACAACAAACATTACACACCATAACAACAAACACTACTCACCCTAACAACCAACACTACACACCCTAACAACCAACACTACACACCCTAACAACCAACACTACTCACCATAAAACCAACAATACTCACCCTAACAACCAACACTACACACCCTAACAACCAACACTACTCACCATAAAACCAACAATACTCACCCTAACAACCAACACTACTCACCATAAAACCAACAATACTCACCCTAACAACCAACACTACACACCATAATAACCAACACTACACACCATAATAACCAACACTACACACCCTAACAACAAACATTACACACCATAACAACAAACACTACTCACCCTAACAACAAACACTACACACCCTAACAACCAACACTACACACCCTAACAACCAACACTACTCACCATAACAACCAACACTACACACCCTAACAACCAACACTACTCACCATAAAACCAACAATACTCACCCTAACAACCAACACTACACACCCTAACAACCAACACTACTCACCATAAAACCAACAATACTCACCCTAACAACCAACACTACTCACCATAAAACCAACAATACTCACCCTAACAACCAACACTACACACCATAATAACCAACACTACACACCATAATAACCAACACTACACACCCTAACAACAAACATTACACACCATAACAACAAACACTACTCACCCTAACAACCAACACTACACACCATAAGAGCCAACCATACTCACCCTAACAACCAACACTACACACCATAATAACCAACACTACACACCATAATAACCAACACTACACACCCTAACAACAAACATTACACACCCTAACAACCAACACTACACACCCTAACAACAAACTCTACACACCATAATAACAAACAAAAAACAGCGATGAGAGCACCTGCCACTACTTTACTCAAATCATAGCAACAATGTTTTAGGGGATGGTCCTATCCTTTTTTTCTACCAATGAGTTTTAATGTGACTTGTGTGGTCCAGCGGTTATAGCTGCTGACCCCGGCACACATGTATGCCAGAGTTGACATGGGTTTGAAACCTGCCCACTCCTACTCCCCGTCTTTTAACAGTGTAACAGTGTTCAATAAAGCTAAAAAAAATAAGTGGGGGACTGCCCCAACTGAAATAAATATATACATCTTGGATACGTTTCTAATCTGTTTTCTTGATTCTAACTCCTCCAACCCTCCACCCCCCTTCACACAGAAGCATATCAGTGTTCTTCGACTCTGACTACTTCAACAAAATTATTATTGAACCCTCATCCCCCATCCCCTGTCCTTTCATCCAGTCAGAATGTGTTCCCCTTTCATCCAATTAGAATGTATTCCCCTCTCCTTTCACCCAGTCAGAATGTTCCTCGCTCTTTTCATCCAATCAGAATGTTCCCCTGTTCTTTCACCCAATCAGAATGTGTTCCGCTCTCCTTTAATCCAACCAGAATGTCTTCTCCTTTCATCCCATCAGAATGTGTTCCCCTTTTTCTTTCATTCAATCAGAATGTGTTCCACTCTCCTTTCACCCAATCAGAATGTGTTCGGGGACCCCCCTGCTCTGCCGGAGTACAAGGTGGCGGACGCCAAGAAGTCCAAGTTCATCCTGCTTCACTTCAGCACCTTCAAGGCAGGCTGGGATTGGCTGATCCTGCTGGCCACCTTCTACGTTGCCGTGACAGTGCCCTACAACGTCTGCTTCATCGGTGACGATGACCTCACCAGGAGCACTTCAGTCAGCGACGTTTCCGTGGAGATACTCTTTATTATAGGTATAGGGGAGGGTCATATGTGTGTGGGAGAGGGGTTTGGGGTTGGGTGGAGTGGAGTGGAGTGGGGTCAGAGTTTGGGTTTGGGGTTAGGCTTTGGTTTTGCCTAGTGACTCACCCTGAATTTAATTCCGCTGCTCTATTGATCGCTTCATACATCAGTCTGAATATAACATCCTAGAAGTTGTTTGTGCTGACATCAAAATTACGTGATTCAAGATTTGTGTAGATCGGCTCTGGTCCAACCCATCGGTTTCTGCGACCAATCAGAACAATTTGAATGTATTCGCATACGAGAAGTCATCGGGGAAAGATCAAATCCAGACTCAGCGTGGAGAAAAAAACGTTAGTAGGCGTGGCGTTTGGCCGGAACGATGTGGATAGGTAGCCAGGCCAGTTAGGGTTAGGGCTAGGGTTAGGGACAGTGTTAGGGTTAGGGTTAGGGTTAGGGTTAGGGTTAGGGTTAGGCTGAGGGTTATGGTTAGGGACAGTGTTAGGGTTAGGGTTAGGGTTAGGGTTAGGGACAGTGTTAGGGTTAGGGTTAGGGTTAGGGACAGTGTTAGGGTTAGGGTTAGGGTTAGGGTTGGGGTTAAGGTTAGGGTTAGGGTTAGGGACAGTGTTAGGGTTATGGACAGTGTTAGGGTCAGGGTTAGGGTTAGGGACAGGGTGTATAGTTTATGGTCCAGCAGCTCAGTAACCTTTGACACTTGTAGTGGGTGTACTTATTACATAATCTGACAGTAAGTCATGGATCTATAACCTTACACCCACCTCTCTCTCCCTCTCTCTTCCTCTCTCTTCCTCTCTATCTCTCTCTTTATCTCTCTCCCTCTCTCTCTCTCTCTCTCTCTCTCTCTTCCTCTCTCTCCCTCTCTCTTCCTCTCTATCTCTCTCTCTCTCTCCCTCTCTCTTCCTCTCTATCTCTCTCTCTATCTCTCTCCCTCTTGCTCTCTCTCTCTCTCTTCCTCTCTCTCCCTCTCTCTTCCTCTCTATCTCTCTCTCTATCTTTCTCTCTCTCCCTCTCGCTCTCTCCCTCTCTCTTCCTCTCTATCTCTCCCTTTCCCTCCCACTCTCTTTCTCTCTCTCTCTTCCCCTTTCTCCTTCTCACTTTCCCCTCTCTCCCTCCCAGACATTGTGTTCAGTTTCCGTACCACGTACGTGAGTAAGTCTGGTCAGGTGATCTTCAACGCACGGTTGATCTGCATCCACTACATGACCACGTGGTTCATCATCGACCTGGTCGCCGCGCTGCCCTTTGACCTCCTCTACGCCTTTAAAGTCAGCGTGGTGAGTCAATTGGTTACCCCGTAGCGGTCCTCTAGCCAATGAAATCACTGTGATGCTGTGTTGTGTTTTTTGTCATTAACTTAAAAAGCTAATGAAATGCTTTAGAGAGCATGTGTGATGTTTTGTGCCTAATCACTGAAGAAGATATATTGTAACCCTTGAATTAGCAAGGACTAGATTTTCAAAATACAATATGTAGACATGAAATCTGCCAAGCACACTCCATCACATATTTGTTATATCGTAGTAATGTAATTGTACTGTAAATGAGTTTCATGATTGATTGGTTTCCCAATAAGTCCAATACCTAAAGAAATCAACACGATATTCGTTTTATTCATAAATAACTTTTCAAACATTTAGCTCAAAGCACCAAGTCATAGTACTGTACAAACACTTAATCACAATATTGTGTTTGTAATGTAACATCATATAATTAAGCAATAAGGCACGAAGGGGTGTGGTATATGGCCAATATACTACGGCTGTTCTTATGCAGGATGCAACACGGAGTCCCTGGTTACAGCCCTTAGCCGTGGTATATTGACCATATACCACAACCCCCCGAAGTGCCTTAGTGCTATTATAAACTGGTTACCAACGTAATTAGAGCAGTAAAAATAAATGTTTTGTCATACCCGTGGTATACAGTAGGATATACCCTGGCTGTCAGCCAATCAGCGTTCAGGGCTGGAACCATCCAGTTTATAATTACTGTTTTACAACTGTCTCTTGATTGATTGGTAATTCAATACATCCAATATCTAATACAGTGGTATTGTATTTACAGTACCCGGGCTGAGACACAAGTGGCATTTGAAAAGAATGGATAGCATTGATTACTTTATACACAGAAGAACTGGTGGTTCTCCTGCATATGTTTCTGTGTATTGATTTCATATACAGCACAAGGAACACAGTTCTATCACATTGTGTCATCAGAGCCTTTACTATTCTAGGATAATAATATCTATGGTTTCATTGAGAATAGTGGAATGGCAGAACTATAGAACTTAGAGCGGTTGAATTTTATTACCCAAGGGAAACACTGCTCAAGTGGCTGGGGAGCTTTGATTGGTTGTGTGGTTTAGTTTCATTATAGGGATCAGGAAGTATCACTCTCTGGTCTGTAATTGAGAGAAAGACTGTCAGAAAAGGTCCCTCCTCTGCCTCTCTGTTTGCTTTGGGGTGACTGAATCAAATTGGTCCAATATACTGGGGACACGCACGAATGCAGGCACACACACACACACACACGCACGCACGCACGCACGCACGCACGCACACACACACACACACACACACACACACACACACACACACACACACACACACCCACACACACACACACACACACACAGGGAGGATAGAGACGTAAACTATGTGTGTGTTTCCTTTCTCCATGATAGGACAGCAGGAAATCAACCCTGGAATCCCACTGGGACTAATTGAGACTGGGTCAGGATGGAGAGAGAGAGAGAAAAAGAGAGGGAAAAGATACATAATGAAAGAGAAAAGAAAGAACACGAGAAAAAGAGACAGAGAGAGAAGGTGAGAAGATACAGAGTTATCCCTCCTAGCCCATCAATGATGACCAAATAGCATTCATTTGTGTATAGTATTGTTGTGTCTATATGACCAAATAACCAAATTGACCTGCCATTTAAGCTTCATTTTTGCCAAACTTGCCAAATGCTATAATGAAAGAGAACCACAATGGAATGAAGTATTTTGTGTTTATCCTTGATCATTCTTAATCAAATAAATAATTATGTATCTGTACCTTGTTTTAAATGATCAAATACACTAAACTAAACAATGACAGAGAAGAAGTGAACACGACACAAGAGTGAAAGGGAGAAGACAGAGACAGAGACAGAGAGAGAGACAGAGACAGAGAGACAGAGAGACAGAGAGACAGAGAGACAGAGAGAGATAATGACAGGGTGCTCCAGTGCTCTAGGCAAAAGCCCTGCTTGGTTCCAGACTCTATTAGTGGAAATACCATGGTGTCCCAGAGGAGGTTGGTTTGAGCATGTGGGCACCGGGGGCCGGCGGGGGCGACGCCAGGGGAGTCCAGGCATGCAGGGTAATTGTTGAGCTTTTGGAGTGATGTCCCTGCTAAGGCTGTAGGCCATATATCACCAGAATGAGACAAAAAGTCCCTGTACCATCTCACTCATTCTCTCTCTCAATTCAATTCAATTCAAGGGGCTTTATTGGCATGGGAAACATATGTTAACATTGCAAAAGCAAGTGAGGTAGATAATATACAAACGTGAAATTAACTCTCTCTCTCTGTCTTCCCTCTGTCCTTTTCTTTTTTCTTCAGTCTCTTTATTTCTTCTTCTTTGTCCCTTTCTGTTGCTTTCCTTCCCGTCTCTTTCCTCTGTCTTTCTCCATCTTCTCCTCCCGGTACCATCTCAATTCAATTCAATTCAAGGGCTTTATTGGCATGGGAAACATGTTTATATTGTCTGTACTGAAGCAGGGGTGGGAGTCAGGTTCATCCCTCCAAGATGCTACCGTATTGACTCAGGTTAACCACCTCAAATTCCCCTGATTCCCACCACGTTTACTGTATACAACAATGACTTCTATTCAACACTGTGATGCTCAGAAGGTCAATAGACAAGTGCTATTATGATACGGTCCCTGCAATGCTTCTAGTGGTTATGGTGCCATCATTCCACTGAGGCCATGGGCAGTTCATCTCCATATGAATACTTTATTGCCGGGATGATTATAGCTCTTATGAATGATGTGTTCTGCAGGCTCTGGAGGGATGGTTGATATATGTCATTACATTTGACAATTTAGTCATTTTGCAGATGCTCTTATCCAGAGTGACTTAGAACTAGTGCATTTATCTTAATATAGCTGGGTGAGACAACCACATATCACAGTCGTAGCAAATACATTTTCTCTCAATAAAGTAGTTATCAGCAAAGTCAGTGTGATTAATTGAAGATACTGTTTGAAGAGGTAGGGTTTCAGGTGTTTTGGGAAGATGGGCAGGGACTCTGCTGTCCTAGCTTCAGGGGGATGCTGGTTCCACCATTGGGATGCCATGACAGAGAAAAGCTTTGGGGTGAGAGGGCCAAGAGACCAAAGATGGCAGAACGGAGTGCTTGGCTTGGGGTGTAGGGTTTGAGCATAGCCTGAAGGTAGGGAGGTGTAGTTCCTCTTTATGCTCCGTAGGTAAGCACCATGGTCTTGTAGTGGATGGGAGCTTTGAATGGAAGCCAGTGGAGTGTGAGGAAGGAGCGGGTGACATGGGAGAACTTGGGAAGGTTGAACACCAGGCAGGCTGCAGCATTCTGGATAAGTTGCAGGGGTTTGATGGCACAAGCAGGGAGCCCAGCCAACAGAGAATGACAAAAGCCTGGATTAGGACCTGCGCCGCTTCCTGTGTGAGGAAAGGTTGTAATCTACAGATGTTGTAGAGCAGTGAACCTGCAGGACCGAGTCACTGTTTTAATGTTTTACGAGAATGACAGAGATCAATAAAAACCAAATATGGTGCGGAATCAGAGGGGAAGATGGCCTTCTCTGATTAGGTTGTAGAGCTCGGGGGAGAGAGATAATGATTGTTACAGCAATACCTTGGAAAACATTGTGGGCAAAGCCATAGTAATGAAATTATAATTTTACACCTGATGAGGAAGAGCAATTGAAAACTAAATGGAGAATGGAAGAACAGAATGAAGAATAAGTTGGACAAAGGAAGTATATAGAGATGTATAAATCATCTGTGTTCAAGAGGAGTCTGACACTGCTCTCTCTCTCTGTCTCTCTCTGTCACTCTCTCTGTCTCTCTCTCTGTCTCTCTCTGTCACTCTCTCTCTCTGTCTATCTCTCTGTCTCTCTCTCTGTCTCTCTGTCTCTCTCATTTCAATTCAATTCAATTTGCTTTATTGGCATGACGTAACAATGTATTTATTGCCAAAGCTTATTTACAATATGAAAATGAGAATCAAAATGGTCAACGGGACAACAGTAACAACAATAACCAAGGGTCAAAATAACCATACATTCAACAATAACAATAAGCATACAGTAGAGTACATGTGCAGGTTGATTGGTCTGTCAGACACTGTCCCTCAACTTATGGCAGACAGCAATGTAGTGCGCTGCCAACCCACAGCTCTCTGCATCCTCCCCCAACAGGACTGGTAGCCTATCCTCATCAGAGAGGTCTTTGAAACCTTGAATATGAGTTTCAAATTTGGGGAAATGACACTCTCTAATTGTTTTATATTTTTTACATTTTGTCAGGAAATGCAGCTCCGTCTCAGGTTCTGCTATTGTGCAGTGGTTGCACAGCCTTTCCTCTACAGGGAGCCAGGTTTTCCTGTGTCTACCCTTCTCAATGGCAAGGCTGTGCTCACTGAGCCTGTACTTTGTCAAGGTTTTTCTAAGGTTTTGATCAGTAACCATGGTCAAATATTTAGCCACAGTGTACTGTCGATTTAGGGCCAGATAGCACTGCATTTTGCTCTGTGCTTGTGCTTCCCAATAATCAATGTAGTTTTGTTTTGATTATGTTGTAAGTTGTTTTATTATGTTTGATTGGATGTTCTGGTCCTGAGGCTTCAGTGTGTTAGTCGAACAGGTTTGTGAACTCAGCCTCTCTCTGTCTCTCTCTGTGTCTCTCTGTCTCTCTCTGTCTCTCTCTGTGTCTCTCTGTCTCTCTCTGTGTCTCTCTCTGTGTCTCTCTGTCTCTCTCTGTGTCTCTCTCTGTGTCTCTCTCTGTGTCTCTCTCTCTGTGTCTCTCTCTGTGTCTCTCTCTGTGTCTCTCTCTCTCTGTGTCTCTCTCTCTCTGTGTCTCTCTCTCTCTGTGTCTCTCTCTCTCTGTGTCTCTCTCTCTCTGTGTCTCTCTCTCTCTGTGTCTCTCTCTCTCTGTGTCTCTCTCTCTCTGTGTCTCTCTCTCTCTGTGTCTCTCTCTCTCTGTGTCTCTCTCTCTCTGTGTCTCTCTCTCTCTGTGTCTCTCTCTCTCTGTGTCTCTCTCTCTCTGTGTCTCTCTCTGTGTCTCTCTCTCTCTGTGTCTCTCTCTCTCTGTGTGTCTCTCTCTGTGTCTCTCTCTGTGTCTCTCTCTCTCTGTGTCTCTCTCTCTCTGTGTCTCTCTCTCTCTGTGTCTCTCTCTGTGTCTCTCTCTCTCTGTGTCTCTCTCTCTCTGTGTCTCTCTCTCTCTGTGTCTCTCTCTCTCTGTGTCTCTCTCTGTGTCTCTCTCTGTGTCTCTCTCTGTGTCTCTCTCTCTCTCTCTCTCTCTCTCTCTCTCTCTCTCTCTCTCTCTCTCTCTCTCTCTCTCTCTCTCTCTCTCTCTCTCTCTCTCTCTCTCTCTCTCTCTCTCTCTCTCTCTCTCTCTCTCTCTCTCTCTCTCTCTCTCTCTCTCTCTCTCTCTCTCTCTCTGTAGGGGAGTGATACATGGGGTAGAGATCCACTGATAACCCAGGGTAGCTGTTTTTATTAAACCCCCCCTCTTTTCCCTTCATCACTATTTCCCCCACATCCTTCTCCCTTTGTTGCAACTGCCTAATCTCTGTTTTGTTACCTTTCTAAACAATTACTGGCCCAGTATCTTGGTGTGTGTGTGTGTGTGTGTGTGTGTGTGTGTGTGTGTGTGTGTGTGTGTGTGTGTGTGTGTGTGTGTGTGTGTGTGTGTGTGTGTGTGTGTGTGTGTGTGTGTGTGTGTGTGTGTGTGTGTGTGTGTGTGTGTGTTGGCCTGGGGAGCAGATGCTGCTGGGTGACATTCAGGAGTCTGTCTGGGAAGCTGCTATTAGGTGTTTATTGGTGTGTTTGTGTATTAGTGTGTGCGTGTGAGAGAGAGAAAGGTCGAAAGAAAAAGAGGGAGAAAAAGGTGTAAGCATATGTAAGTAGATAAAGATTTTCTACACACACAAATGCACACGCGCACACACACACAAAATACTTTCATCACACACCGACAGCCCACCTGTGGTGAATTGTATGATTAGGGGTGTTACAGGTTATTACCTCCACACAGTCATGACCGCAGTAAAATTCCACGTGACCGTTAAGTCACAGAAATCTCCTTTTATGCGCTCTGGACATACTTTGGTAGTACCCAACTCACTAACTACCATCAGGTCCTAATGGCCTGGTACTCTGGGCTCTATTGTCCCTCCATCAGGTCCTAATGGCCTGGTACTCATGGCTCTATTGTCCCTCCATCAAGTCCTAATGGCCTGGTACTCAGAACTCTATTGTCCCTCCATCTGGTCCTAATGGCCTGGTACTTAGGACTCTATTGTCCCTCCATCAGGTCCTAATGGCCTGGTACTCAGGGGTCTATTGTTCCTCCATCTGGTCCTAATGGCCTGGTACTCAGGACTCTATTGTCCCTTTAACCACTCTAACATCAATGCAAATGAAATCACATCAAATCACATCAAACACTTATCATCAGAACAGTAGGCCTATCACCTCACTGTGATGATCAATATGAAGAAAGAAGTTCAACAGCAGGTTGAAACAGTGTAAAACGTGTTTGCTGTGGATGTTGTTTCAAAGCCTAACACAATGAAATGGACAGTGCTTTCTAAGGTGATGATTGATTAAAAACTCCCATATGCATATTCAAGCTTATGCATATGCATAGAAAAAACGCAATTAAAATGATGTTTGTTCCGCATATAGCGGAACTGGTTTCTACAGTTTGAACCCCTGTCTGCCCCCCCCCCCCCTCCCTCCCCCCCAGCTAAATGTGTGAAGGTTAGTGTATTTTCTGTAGGGAAGCTAATTATCCATTATTTATGACATTCCTGGGAGTGTGTAAACTTAATTTTTTTTATTACCAATTAATTTTTGTATGTTCTCTATAGTTATGTACTTGAAAATGTATCAATTGACCATTTTGAACATTAATGCAATGGTTCATTGATTCGGTCTAAAACTTTTCACATACACTGCTGCCGTCTAGTGGCCAAAATCTAAATTGTGCCTAGACTCCTAAGTGATATAATGGCCTTTCTCTTGCATTTTAAAGAGGATACAAATAAAAAAATAAAAAAATGCATGTTTTTTTCTTTGTATTATCTTTTACCAGATCTAATGTGTTATATTATCCTACATTAATTTCACATTTCCACAAACTTCAAAGTGTTTCCTTTCAAATGGTATCAGAATATGCATATCCTTGTTTCAGGTCCTGAGCTACAGGCAGTTAGATTTGGGTATGTCATTTTAGAAAAAAAAAGGGTACCATCCTATGTCTTTGGTACATAATTGGTCAAACCTATACTCCAAAATGAATATGTCTTTGGTACATAATTGGTCAAGCCTATACTCCAAAATGAATATGTCTTTGGTACATAATTGGTCAAGCCTATACTCCAAAATGAATATGTCTTTGGTACATAATTGGTCAAGCATATACTCCAAAATGAATATGTCTTTGTACATAATTGGTCAAGCCTATACTCCAAAATGAATATGTCTTTGTACATAATTGGTCAAGCCTATGCTCCAAAATGAATATGTCTTTGTACATAATTGGTCAAGCCTATGCTCCAAAATGAATATGTCTTTGGTACATAATTGATCAAGCCTATACTCCAAAATTCAACAAATTCTAGTAATGGCCTTTGAGTGTGGACTATATTATTATGCATACTGGATGGACTGGTTACCTTATGCTAAGCTCCAAAATGTCTATCCATGAGTCTGGGAGAGAACATATAGCCAGCCCTAAGCAATGCTGTTGGTTCATTGATTGTGCCGGGAAGCTTACAGTTAGCCTACAATTCGTGAATTTGTATTTGATTTTGAAATGCCTAGTAATAGTGATTTAATTTAATTTTCATAATTCATTGAGTGACAAATTCCCCTTAGCTATGCAGAATATCTCACCACCATGCGTTTCCATCTGCTCCTCTGTCCTATATTCCTTTCTTGAGCGCGCAACAGTTTAGTGAAATATGTTTCATTGCGAAAATATGTTACTATCGATGTTCCCGAACAGATTTCACTTGGTTTCCCAAATTAAGCACTGGGTAGCTGATGATGATGGTGATGATAATGATAAAGGTGATGACGATGATGATGATGGTGGTGATGGTGCAGGAACAGGGTTGGAGAGCCCATGGCATACAGAGTTTGGGCGGAATATCACCTGTAGCTCAGCGAGAGCCTGCTCTTCCAACAGAGGTTGATTCATGTAGTGAAATAAGTGTTGTTATATTTATTCCTCAGCTGCTCATATTAAGCACATGCTCCTCTATAAACCGAAGTAGCCTACAAAACTGACCGATTCGAAAGCAAGCAGCCTCCATTCGCTATTCCAGTGCATACAGATGAAATGTATTTTTCCCCCTGCTCCTGTTCCTGCCCATTTGACAATGTGCCATTCTAAATCTAAACTAATCTTACATATTAGTAAAGACAAGATTCAATTGAGAATAGTCTGATGGTTGAAAATATAATCACTTGATGAGAGAACAGCAGTGTGCAGCCTGAGGCAAGGAACAGAGATCAAGCTTTTTTTGCTACTTTCTCAAATCATCAATAGCCTGTATTCGCATCATGCAGCCCAAACATGTTTGATTTCTAACACATGCTAAAGTTTGTATCATTCATAGCTAAAGTTGCCAAATACCTCCACATCTAGCATATTAGACATGTTTCTAATGATCACTTTTACTCTCAACATAGCCACTTCGTATGCGCACTTGCTCCGTAATGGAAAAAAATATTATTTATATTTTATATGGCTAAGTTCAAGTATATTCTTCTCACTATAAAATCATAAAAAATAAAAGAATGTAATTGGACTTATAAGCATATATTGTCAGCTAAATGAACAAGCCTACAGCCTATGGCATGGAGCATAGCCAGAAAACATAGGACTGCAGTATGCCAACTCATATTACGGTGTCCTGAAATACATCTTCTTCTAATCAGAATGTTTCTTTAGACCTGACTAAAATAAATCATGGATTCATTGTGATGTTGTATATTAAATAGATTTATTACAGTTTTTTAAATGTAGATGTTCCAAAGGCGCGGAACGGCGGCTTGTATGTGTGGAGGCCTGGAGACACTATATGTGTTTCTAACGGTCAATTACCGTGAGACCTCAGACAGGTGTGTGTACTTTCTATGGCTCAGGACTCCTTTATTGCCAACGGTTTAGTGTGTGTGTGTGTGTGTGTGTGTGTGTGTGTGTGTGTGTGTGTGTGTGTGTGTGTGTGTGTGTGTGTGTGTGTGTGTGTGTGTGTGTGTGTGTGTGTGTGTGTTTGTGTGCGCGCGCATTCGTGTGTGTCAGCATGTGTAGTTCTAAGTTTATAGCATTGCTGCAGTGAGCTAGAGCTTTACTGTCTGCCTGGGCGACAAAGGGAGATTGCTGCTGAAATTAATTTCCTTGCAGGACGTTTTTTTCTTGAGCTGATGGTCAGGGGCCTGGAAAATAATTCAAATTGACCACAAGAAGAACATATATAATATTTGACTAAAACATAATAATTTCAAACCTTGCTTACGTTTGTATAGATCACATATATCAAGGCAGTTAACCCACTGTTCCTAGGCCGTCATTGAAAATAAGAATTTGTTCTTAACTGACTTGGCTAGTTAAATAAAGGTCAATTAAATATAAAATAATATATATATATATATATATATATATATATATATATATATATATATATATATATATATATATATATATATATATATATATATATGTATCTTTATTATGTGTGGGAATACTTCATGATGAAGTTCTAAAATTAAAATCACTTGGAGCTGATTTGCTGGTGTTTCTTTATTTTTTATTTTTTGCTCAGAAAACTTTGGAGGCCCCTATAAAATCACCCATGGGCCAAATTCGGCCTGCGGTCCGCCAGTTGGGGAACCCTGATGCAATGTGTCCCAAATGGCACCCTATTTCCAATATTGTGCACTACATTTGACCAGGGCCTGTAGGACCTATAGGCAATACTGTGCCCTTTAGATCACATCCACAGTGTTCATGCATTCCTGTTGACAGGAAATCCCTCTCTGAGCTCGTTCTCTCTCACATTGCCTTCAGCACCAAGCACTCAAATATCAAAGAAATGAAAGAAGTGTGAGAATATCCAGCACTGTATTTAATCAAAGCATGGAGGGGAACTATATTCCCGTTGAAGATTATAAGAGTGATGATGACCATGAGCTTTAATGATGCAGTTGGTCTCATTCTAAAGAATTTAATATTGCTGATCTACTCTAAAATATAGTGAAGATGATGGTGATGATAATGATGTTGGTGATGGTGATAGTAATGATGGTGGTGATGGTGATAAAAATGATGGTGGTGAGGGTGATGAAAATGATGGTGGTGATGATGATGAGAATGATGTGGTGATGATGATGATGATGGTGATGATGATGATGATAATGATGGTGTTGATGATGATGATGATGATGATGATAATGATGGTGGTGATGATGATGATGATGATGATGATAATGATGGTGGTGATGATGATGAGAATGATGTGGTGATGATGGTGATGATGATGATAATGATGGTGGTGATGATGATGAGAATGATGTGGTGATGATGATGGTGATGATGATGATAATGATGGTGTTGATGATGATGAGAATGATGTGATGATGATGATGGTGATGATGATGATAATGATGATGATAATGATGGCGATGATGAGAATGATGTGGTGATGATGATGATGATGGTGATGATGATGATGGTGGTGATGATGATGTGGAGAATGATGTGGTGATGATGATGATAATGATGGTGTTGATGATGATGATAATGATGGTGGCGATGATGATAATGATGGTGGTCATGATGATGATAATGATGATGGTGATGATGGTGGTGATGATGATGGTGATGATGATGATAATGATAATGATGGCGATGATGATGATGATGATGGTGGTGATGATGATGATGATGATAATGATGGTGGCGATGATGATAATGATGGTGGTCATGATGATGATGATAAATGGTGGTGATGATGATGATAATGATGGTGGCGATGATGATAATGATGGTGGTCATGATGATGATGATAAATGGTGGTGATGATGATGATAATGATGGTGGTGATGCTGATGATGATGATGATGATAATGGTGGTGGTGATGCTGATGATGATGGTGATGATAATTATGGTGGTGATGATGATAATGATGGTGGTGATGATGCTGATGATAATGATGGTGGTGATGATAATGATGGTGGTGATGATGATGATAATGATGGTGGTGATGCTGATGATAATGATGTTGGTGATGCTGATGATGATGCTGATGATAATGGTGGTGATGATGATGATAATGATGGTGGTGATGCTGATGATGATGGTGATGATAATTATGGTGGTGATGGTGATAATGATAATGATGGTGGTGATGCTGATGCTGATGATAATTATGGCGGTTATGCTGATGATAATGATGGTGGTGATGATGATAATGATGGTGATGATGATGGTGATGATGATAATGATAAAGGTGATGGTGATGATGATAATGATAGTGGTGATGATGATTATGATGGTGATGATGATGATAAAGGTGATGGTGATGATGATAATGATGGTGGTGATGATAGTGATAAAGGTGATGATGGTGATGATAGTGATAAAGGTGATTGTGATGATGATAATGATGGTGGTGAGGGTGATGATGTGTTTAGTTATGTTGGTGGTTTTGGTCATGATGAGGAGGAGGAGTAGTATGATCAAGAAGGTGTGTTGTTTGGTTGAATAGGTTATGATGATGAGGAGGAGGATGAAGACACTTGCCACTAGCTCCCCTCTGTACCTCCTCTGCTGTTACTGTAATAGAACCACACCTGTCATTCATTCCCTACCCAGGTATCAGTAGTCCACCTGTTGAAGACAGTGCGTCTGCTCCGGCTGCTGCGTCTGCTCCAGAAGATGGACCGGTACTCCCAGCACAGCACTGTGGTTCTCACCCTGCTCATGTCCATGTTCGCCCTGCTGGCCCACTGGATGGCCTGCATCTGGTACGTCATCGGCAAGAAGGAGATGGAGGCAAACGCCTACTCCTGGGAAATCGGTGAGTGGTGGGAGCGACTAGTTTTGTCTGAGAGGGGATCAGGGATTTGGTTGGGTATTGCATCAGTGAGCTGCTTGTTCTGTCTTATGGGGTGTGGGGGGGGGGGGGGGGGGGGGGGGGCGTCAGAGATGGGGAAAGTAGGGGTCAGGAAGAGAAGTGGAAGAGTGAGGGGTGAGCATCGCCAGGTAAGCGGCTAGTTCGGTCTGGAGTGGTTCAGGGACGGGATCATTTACCTTGCTAGAGACCATGAACATCAATGGATGAGACAGACATTGGTGAGCAGCTTGTTCTGTCTGGAGAAGTTCAGGGATGGTGCTGACATTTGGTGGGCGTTTTTGGTTAGTAGTGTCAGCTGGTCATGGCAGCATATCATGGCTTATGTGTGGTTGTTTTTGGCTAGCATCTAAACTCAGCCAAAAAATAAATGTCCTCTCACTGTCAACTGCGTTTATTTTCAGCAAACTTAACATGTGTAAATATTTGTATGAACATAAGATTCAACAACTGAGACATAAACTGAACAAGTTCCACAGCCATGTGACTAAAAGAAATAGCATAATGTGTCCCTGAACAAAGGGGGGAGGTCAAAATCAAAAGTAACAGTCAGTACCTGGTGTGGCCACCAGTTGAATTAAGTAATGCAGTGCATCTCCTCCTCATGGACTGCACCAGATTTGCCAGTTCTTGCTGTGAGATGTTACCCCACTCTTCCACCAAGGCACCTGCAAGTTCCCAGACATTTCTGGGGTGAATGGCCCTAGCCCTCACCCTCCGATCCAACAAGTCCCAGACGTGCTCAATGGGATTGAGATCTGGGCTCTTCATTGGCCATGGCAGAACACTGACATTCCTGTCTTGCAGGAAATCACACACAGAACGAGCAGTATGGCTGGTGGCATTGTCATGCTGGAGTGTCATGTCAGGATGAGCCTGCAGGAAGGGTACCACATGAGGGAGGAGGATGTCTTCCCTGTAACGCACAGCGTTGAGATTGCCTGCAATGACAAAAAGCTCAGTCCTATGATGCTGTGACACACTGTCCCAGACCATGACAGACCCTCCACCTCCAAATCGATCCCGCTCCAGAGTACAGACCTCGGTGTAACGCGAATCCGACCATCACCCCTGGGGAGACAAAACCACGACTCGTCAGTGAAGAGCACTTTTTGCAAGTCCTGTCTGGTCCAGCGACGGTGGGTTTGTGCCCATAGGTGAGGACCTGCCTTACAACAGGCCTACAAGCCCTCAGTCCAGCCTCTCTCAGCCTATTGCGGACAGTCTGAGGCTTGATAGAGGGATTGTGCATTCCTGGTGTAACTCGGGCAGTTGTTGTTGCCATCCTGTACCTGTCCCGCAGGTGTGATGTTCGGATGTACCGATCCTGTGCAGGTGTTGTTATATGTGGTCTGCCACTGCGAGGACGATCAGCTGTCCGTCCCGCCTCCCTGTAGCGCTGTCTTACGCGTCTCACAGCACGGACATTGCAATTTATTGCCCTGGCCACATCTGCAGTCCTCATGCCTCCTTGCAGCATGCAAGGCACGTTCACGCAGATGAGCAGGGACCCTGGGCATCTTTCTTTTGGCATTTTTCAGAGTCAGTAGAAAGGCCTCTTTAGTGTCCTAAGTTGTCATTACTGTGACCTTAATTGCCTACCGTCTGTAAGCTGTTAGTGTCTTAACGACCATTCCACAGGTGCATGTTCATTAAGTGGCGTTTCTTTTTTTGCTGAGTTTATTAGCTTCCCAACCAGCATCTCGCAATGCAGTTTTAATGGCTGTGTTGATTATTTTATTGATTCAACTGATTTCTAATGAGACACTCATTACACTATAAAATATTCATGCACGGGGAAGGAATTTAATGTGACTGGGCAAAAACATGTCCTGTTTTTATTTGTTTCTGGGGTTTTGATTGACAGAGTAGCGTAGTCCCACAGTAATGACTAGTCGTCGGGCCCCAGGCTTCCCCTGAACACATAATGTCCAACACATAATTAGGCCTCTAGGGCTGATCCCCAGTCAGTATCGATGAGGCAGACTCTATTCTCAATTACCTCTCCCTGACGTCTCCAAACTGATTCTGGGTCAGTATTGATGGGGCCATGAGAAGCTGATGCTGTTTTTCCAATTAACTGAGCCTCAGTGTCATGCAGGATTAATGCACTGTATCTCAATTATGGAATTCTAATGCTGATCCCACGTCAGTGAGAGAGGTATATCCAATTACCATTCTTGAGTGTCTGGTGGAGGTCTCAGGGACCTGCTGATTGTTTCAACACTCACGTCATAGATAGGAGCTGACCTAGGATTCGTTTTGGTTATCAGGTACCTGGTATCAGGGATGGATTGCGACCAGAAATCATCCCGGACGTTTCTAACACACAGGCCCATTACTTTAGCCTGCTTCCACCATCCTGCAGCGGAAAGAATGGTGGATTAGGCTACCATTATTTAAAATAAGGATCATTCTGCGCAAAACACCCAATTTAGACCGACCCACTGGGCTTCAGATGGACCAGCACATCTGGCATTTGTTCAAGCTGCCCTTTTTGTTTGTTCTTGCTAATACTCCAGTTTGTATGTTAGGCATCCACAGTTCTGGATACAGTGGAGACAGCTCAGAGAAACTATATTGTTGACTCCAATTATGGGCTCCAATTATGCTATATACACTGAGTGTACAAAACAACCTCTACGGACCCCCCATCCCGGATCCGGGATCATCCTCATCAAAAATGCTGACTAGCATAGCCTAGCCTAGCGCCACAGGGATATCATATAAAATAACTTCATGAAATCACAAGTCCAATAAGGCAAATGAAAGATAAACATCTTGTGAATCCAGCCATCATTTCCGATTTTGAAAATGTTTTACAGCGAAAACACAATATATATTAATATTAGCTCACCACAATAGCCAAACACACAACGCCATTTATTCACCGCCAACATAGCTTTCACAAAACCCACAAATAGAGATCAAATTAATCACTAACCTTTGAACAACTTCATCAGATGACGGTCTTATAACATCATGTTATACAATACATTTATGTTTTGTTAGAAAATGTGCATATTTATAGGTATAAATCGTAGTTTTACATTGCAGCCACCGTCACAAATAGCACCAAAACAGCCAGAATAATTACAGAGAGCAACGTGAAATACATAAATACTCATCATAAAACATTTATGAAAAATACATGTTGTACAGCAAATGAAAGATAAACATCTTGTGAATCCAGCCAATATTTCCGATTTTTTATGTGTTTTACAGCGAAAACACAATATATATTTACATTAGCTCACCACAATAGCCAAACACACAACGCCATTTATTCACCGACAACATAGCTTTCACAAAACCCACAAATAGAGATAAAATGAATCACTAACCTTTGAACAACTTCATCAGATGACAGTCTTATAACATCATGTTATACAATACCTTTATGTTTTGTTCGAAAATGTGCTTATTTAGAGCTACAAATCGTGGTTTTACATTGTGAATACGTAGCCATAATGCACCAAATTGTCCGGAGAAATTTTGGACAGTCACGTAATCTAACCAAAAAACTCATCATAAACTTTACTAAAAAATACATGTTGTACAGCAAATGAAAGATACACTGGTTCTTAATGCAACCGCTGTGTTAGATTTAAAAAACATACAGCATGCAATATTCTGAGACAGCGCCCACCAATTCTCCACCTTGTTGGAGCCAACATAAACCACAAAAATATGAAATAACATCATAAATATTCTCTTACCTTTGATGATCTTCCATCAGAATGTAGTGCAAGGAGTCCTATTTCCACAATAAATCGTTGTTTTGTTTTAGAATGTCCATTTCTTCTGTCGAATTAGCAACTTTGGCTAGCCATGTGGAGCGCACATGTCCAAGAACTCTTGGCGCATGGAACGAAAAATTCCCAAATTCACAATAAACGTCGAATAAACTGGTCAAACTCGGTTGAAAATCCAACTTTATGATGTTTTTATCATATGTATCCAATAAAGTCCGAGCCGGAGCATTTCGTCGTGTATACCTAACGCATTTCAGAAGACAATGTGGGGTTCCCTGGTGCGCAGTTGAATACTGCCAATAGGGCGGACCTGTCACTCCAAAAGCTCTCATTCGGTCTCACATAAAGCTAGACACCCCATTCAACAGTCTACTGCCTGTTGACATCTAGTGGAAGGCTTATGAAGTGCATACAGATCCATAAATATAAGGCAATTGAATAGGCAGGCCCTGACACAGAGCCCCATTTTCAGAATTTTCACTTCCTGTTTGGAAGTTTGCTGCCAAATGAGTTCTGTTTTACTCATAGATATAATTCAAACAGTTTTAGAAACTTCAGAGTGTTTTCTATCAAATAGTAATAATAATATGCATATTGTATGATCTAGAACAGAGTACGAGGCCGTTTAATTTGGGCACGATTTTTTCCCAAAGTGAAAACAGCACCCCCTATTTCCAAGAGGTTATTAAGAACCTGACATTTGTTAACTTTTCTAAAAACCTGGTTTTGCTTTGTCGTTATGGGGTATTGTGTTTAGACTGATGAGGGGAAAAAATGTAATTCATTTTAGAATAAGTCTGTAATATAACTAAATGTGAATACTTTCGAATGCAACTGTAATTTATCTTAGTTTCTTAGTACAGTTTCTTCTTATTTTTTCGTTTTAGTCACATGATTTCTAAATTTACAGTAGGTTTGCCAATCGGCTGTGCAGCCAGACTTATTTGTCATTCCTATTGCCTCATCCCTCTCAACCATACCATTTTATAATTCCTTATCAATCCACAGGGATTGAACAGTTTTTACAGTCACCTTAATGGGTGCATGCTTATTATTAACTAGAATTTCAAAAATGTGTCAAGCGCAGCGTCTGACTGCTCCTCATTACACACTACAGACTGACAAATATTCTTTACATCTTCAACATAGCAATCACTGCAAAAGTTATTGTATGACCTCTTATACACTATATTAGGTCCAGCCTTTGGAGCTTTGGTTTTCCTAGATATGGCTACTATATTATAATCACTACATCCAATGGATTTGGATCCTTCTTTACTGAAGATTTTTGCAGCATTAGTAAAGTTGTGATCAATACACATGGATGATTTCCTTCCTGTGCTGTTTGTAAGTACTCTGGTACTGTAGGTTGACTGATAACCTGATCCAGGTTGCAGGCACTGGTGACAGTTTGAAGCTTTTTCTTGAGTGGGCAGCTTGATGAAAGCCAGTCAATATTTAGGTCACCCAGAAAATATACCTCTCTGTTGATATCAAACACATTATCAAGCATTTCACACATATTATCCAGATACTGGCTGTTAGCACTTGGTGGTCTATAGCAGCTACCCACAAGAAAGAGCTTTAGGTGAGGCAGGTGAACCTATAGCCATATTACTTCAACACCGTTTGACATGAGATCGTCTCTAAGCTTTACAGGAATATGACTCTGAGCATACACTGCAACACCTCCCATATACCTTGTCTCTTCTGAAGATGTTGAAACCATGTATTGCGACCACTGTGTCATCAAAGGTATTATCTAAGTGACTTTCAGAGGTAGTCAATATATGAATGTTATGTTACTAGAAAGTTATCAATTTCATGAACCTTGTTTCTTAGGCTATGTATGTTAATGTGGGCAATTTGTAGCACTTTTCTGGGATTCTTGATTGTTTTTATTGCTTTATTGGGAGGCTTATCAGAGGTAGACATAACAATGGTTTTTATGTTTGAGCTGATAGTGCAGGGTGAGCTGCACACAGTGGATTTCCTACTAGGGCACACCGCCACAGTGCTAACAATATAACCCATGTTCATAGGCGCATAATTACGGCATACAATAGCTGTAGGATCGACAGAGGCATTCAGGGGAGTTAGAGGGACATAAATGAGGTCACTTACATTATGACGGCCAACGCTCCTGGGACAATGTACATTTGTAGCAGCACTATGACAACTCAGCGACACAATGGTAGGGATTATCTGAGCAGGGCTTGGGTCAATGATAAGTCATTGTCTCAATGCATCCTTGAAATGCACGGACAGGGTCCAGGAGCCAAGATGATTTGGATGGACCAAAAGGTGTCAAAGTTATCTATAAACGTTATGCCAACAGAACTACAGTTGTCTTTTAGCCAAGTGTTCAATGCTAGTAGCCTGCTGAATCTTTCACAGCCGCGGCCCAGCGATGGTACTAGGGCTGAAATAATTGGCCACTTTTTGGAATCTTTCAGAGCAAGAATCAGTTCTTTAAAATACATTTTCAGCAGTTCCGAGCTAGCCCTCCTAATGTCATTTGACCCTACATGGACTGCGACAGGCGCATCGGTTTGTATCAAGAACTGCAGCGCTGCTGAGTTTTTCACACTCAACAGTTTCCTCTGTATATCAAAAATGGTCCACCACCCAAAGGACATCCAACCATGGGGGTGCAACTCAATATTAGGAAGGTGTTCTTAATGTCTGGTATACTCAGGGTATACTGTATATACAGCGGGGTCTGAAATGATTAACACCCTTGATGAAGATGGGCAAAAATTACTGTATGAAATAAATAATTAAAATACTGAGCTATATTTTATGCAAAAAACTATAGAAATTATATTATTGTAAAAAATAATGTTAAATAATTTGTGACATTTTGGAGTCACTTTTATAATAAATAAGAATAAAATATATTTTTAAAAACTTGTACATAATGTGGATGCAACCATGATTACGGATAATCCTGAATGGATCGTGAATAATGAGGAAAAAGTTACAGCGGGTCAAAGATCATAACTCCAAGACATGCTAACCTCTCACAATTACCAATAAAATGGGAATTTAGCATGTTTAAGGTATGATCCTTGAACCTCTATAACTTTCTCATTCATCATTATTCACGATTAATTCAGGATTATCCGTAATCATGGTAGCATCCACATTAATGTAGGTATGATCTTTGACCTTCTGTAATTTTCTCACTCATCATTATTCACGATTCATTCAGGTTTATCCGTAATCATACTTTTTTGAGCAAAAAAGCATTACCTGTTTAACAAAATATATTTTTATGAGCAATTATATTAGCATAAAATAATATAGCTTCCCGATTTTTTAGCATACAATATAGCTCAGTATTTGAATTATTTATTTTATACAGTCATTATTGCATATCTTTATCTTATCCACACAAATCAATCAGCCTGAGATATGATGACAATCCGCCATTTAGTTTGTCCGTCTGATTAAATCTCTATCTCTATTATGGGCTAATCTGAAATGGCACCCTATTTCATATATTAGGGGTCTCCAATGTTTTCTAGCATGAGAGCTACTTTTAAATGATTACATATGTTGTGAACTTCTGATAAAAATAAATCCTAGCTTTCAAATAGGCACTCTATTTGTATTTTCCCGAATTCCGATTTTCTTGGTAAAATTTTTCCTGGTTTGGGATTTGTTCTGTTTTCTCTCTCCAAATTACAATTATTAATGTCCATGTCAATTCTTAAAATAACATCAAAAGACAAAGTTTGAGGGCTGGGAAAAAAACAAACAAATGTTGATCTTTGAGTGAAATACCCCTTTAAAACCTCTCTGGGATATTCGGGACTGTAGCGTCCCACCTCGCCAACAGCCAGTGAAATTGCAGGGCGCCAAATTCAAAACAACAGAAATCACATAATTAAAATTCCTCAAACATACAAGTATTTTACACCATTTTAAAGATGAACTTGTTGTAAATCCAGCCACAGTGTCCGATTTCAAAAAGGCTTTACGACGAAAGCACACCAAACGATTATGTTAGGTCAGCACCTAGTCACAGAAAAACACAGCCATTTTTCCAGTCAAAGAGAGGAGTCACAAAAAGCAGAAATAGAGATAAAATTCATCACTAACCGCTGATGATCTTCATCAGATGACACTCATAAGACTTCATGTTACACAATACATGTATGTTTTGTTCGATAAAGTTCATATTTATATCCAAAAATCTCAGTTTACATTGGCGCGTTATGTTCAGTAGTTCCAAAACATCCGGTGATTTTGCAGAGAGCCACATCAATTTACAGAAATACTCATAATAAACATTGCTAAAAGATACAAGTGTTATGCATGGAATTTTAGATCCACTTCTCCTTAATGCAACCACTGTGTTAGATTTCAAAAAAACTTAACGGAAAAAGCACACCATGCAATAATCTGAGTACGGCGCTCAGACACAAAAACAAGCCATACAGATACCCACCATGTTGTGGAGTCAACAGAAGTCAGAAATATGTCACGAACCGGCTCAAACCCCGTAACAAAAGGGAGACAACGTGGAGAAAAGGAGTAACAAAATATATATTTATTAACTAAAGTAACTAAGTATAATATACAATGGTGTGTGTAATCAGTAATCAGTAGTGTAAGTGAGTGTTTTGCATGCATGAATGTGATAATGCAAGGTTTTGAAAGATGCTAAAACAAACAACCAAAAAACAACCAAAAAACCACCAAGAAACCACCAAGAAACACAAACAAATCTATCAAGGTGTCTGCCTGGAGAGAGTCTCTCCCATGAATGGGGAAGTGGTGCATTTATCCTATGACAGTGGGCCCAGGTGTTTCCCATGTAGCTGACGACCCTCCCAACTCCGCCCACCGACATCCTAATAAGGAAACAAGAACAAAGAGAGAATACGGCAGACAGAGTGGGAGGGTCGTCACAAATAGCATTATAAATATTCACTTACCTTTGATGATCTTCATCAGAATGCACTCCCAGGAATCCCAGTTCCACAATAAATGTTTGTTTTGTTCGATAAAGTCCATAATTTATGTCCAAATACCTCCTTTTTGTTTGTGAGTTTAGTACACAAATCCAAACTCAGGAGGCGCGGGCAAGTCCAGGCGAAAGTTCAGACGAACAGTCATATTACAGTTCGTAGAAACATGTCAAACAAAGTATAGAATCAATCTTTAGGATGTTTTGATCATAAATCTTCAATAATGTTTCAACTGCAGAATTCCTTTGTCTGTAGAAATGCAATGGAACGCATCTAACTCTCACGGGAGCGTGTGAGACTGAGCTCATGGCACTCTGCCAGAACCCTGACTCAAAGAGCCCTCATTCCCCCCTCCTTCACAGTAGAAGCCTCAAACAAGGTTCTAAAGACTGCTGACATCTAGTGGAAGCCTTAGGAAGTGCAATATGACCCCATAGACACTGTATATTCGATAGGCAATGACTTGAAAAACTACAAACCTCAGATTTCCCACTTCCTGGTTGGATTTTTTCTCAGGTTTTTGCCTGTCATATGAGTTCTGTTATACTCATAGACATCATTCAAACAGTTTAAGAAACTTCAGAGTGTTTTCTATCCAAATCTACTAATAATATTCATATTCTAGCTTTTAGGCCTGAGTAGAAGGCAGTTTACTCTGGGCACCTTTTTATCCAAGCTACTCAATACTGCCCCCCAGTCCCAAAGAAGTTAAATGCTTCTTTGGCGAGAGAGGAATGTGCTGGACTAGCTATGTTTTTGCTGCTGCATATGTCATGACAGAGTTTGCAATAAACAAAAGCCCACCCCATTGATACAAATAATCATGAATGTTTTGGGGAAAGTTTTTATTTGTTATTTATTTTATTGTATTTACTTATTTTTGTCTTTCTGTTTAACCAGAAGACAGTTACTATATCATTAACACTAACCGGCGACACAAAGTGAATAAAAGACAAACGCGTGCATTATTGCTGGAAATTAATTGGCAGATATTGTGTTACTTTTTAAGTAAATTGTAGCTAACCAGGGGCGGGATAATGTCAATGTGGATTTGATTGATAGTAGCCAGGAGCTTGAGGTATCTGATACATGTGAGATTTGTTTATGACAGTTTGTGATGGAACACGTGAAAAATACATGCAGAATTGTTTGGCGAGTTACTCATCGGTGGGCTGCGAGCTATTGGTAGCTCACAATCGAACTCTTGGAGACCCCTGCGCTATATAGTGTAATGCTCTGGTGAAAAGTTGTGCACTATATAGAGCAAATTAAGGCATTTTGGACAAAGCCTATGGCTGTTTTCTGATTCTCCACCCCTCACAATCATGACTGGAGGAAGTTTCCACCATTCCTTACACTTCTTCTAAATCATGACGGAGTGTATGAGTGTACACTTTGAGCGAGAGAAGGGTATAGAATTGGAACAAACCCCATCTTTCCCTCCCTCCTCTCTGTCTCCAGGCTGGCTTCATGAGTTGGGGAAGCGTCTGGAGTCTCCCTATGACCCCCTTGGGGAGGTGAACGGGACGGGGCTGAGCGGTCCCTCTCTGAGGAGTGTCTACATCGCTTCTCTCTACTTCACCCTGTCCAGTCTGACCAGCGTGGGCTTCGGCAACGTGTCGGCCAACACCGACGCTGAGAAGATCTTCTCTATCTGCACCATGCTCATCGGAGGTAGGGGAGACACACACACATGGACACACACACAGGCACACACACGGGCACACACACACGCACATCACAATTAATGCATGTAAGAACTATTCAGAATGACATCTGTGAACACCAGGCAATTTTCATAATGTTAGCTTGGTCTGGTTTTATCTAGTTTTACTGTGATAAGGACTGGTCTTGCGGCTGATCCGCTGGTTTGGACTGCTTCTCGTTGGTTTTATCTGGTCCAAACCAGAGAAGTGAACTGGTTTTGGGGCGGTGGGTTGAAATGACATCACAGTGGCAAGTGTTCTCCCTTTGAATGCTCATGAGCCTGGCTGTGTTAAATGTCCCCGACTGCCTGGGGGCAATCACACACACACACACACACACACACACACACACACACACACACACACACACACACACACACACACACACACACACACACACACACACACACACACACACACACACACACACACACACACACACACACACACACACACACAGGGAGAATAGAGAAGTAAGGGATGTGTGTGTGTGTGTCCCATACACCACATCTCTCCTACCTCCCCATAGTGTGTGTGAGACGGAAACAAACACCTAGCCAGCTCAGATAGTGTGTATAGTGAAGCATTGGTTGACCTGGTGTGTGTAAAGGGGAAATGGAACGATTAACCTCGAGTAAATCTTTCTCAGATTTTTTTCTCTTCTCTAAATCTCATGCCCCACCTCTAAATCTCATGCCCCACCTCTAAATATCTTGCCCATCCATCACCAAATGTGACCCCCCAAACAAAATTTTACTCCCACACTGTAACTCCAAACCCACCTCCCAATATCATGCCCCTCTAACTCCTAATTCATCCCCACCAAAACCCTGTTTCCAACCCTCCCTCCCTCCTGTCTGTCTGTCCTCGGCCTGCCTGCCTGCCCACCAATCCCTCCGCCCGTCTTTCCCTCCCTTCCCCCCTCCCTCTTTCCCGCCATCCCTCCCCTCCAGCGTTGATGCACGCCCTGGTGTTTGGTAATGTGACAGCCATTATTCAGAGGATGTACTCTCGCTGGTCCCAGTACCACACCCGCACCAAGGACCTGAAGGACTTCATCCGGGTCCACCACCTGCCCCAGGGCCTCAAACAGCGCATGCTGGAGTACTTCCAGACCACATGGTCTGTCAACAACGGCATCGACTCCAACGAGGTGAGCAATCTGAACACCCTTTGTGGGAGAGTGTAATTATAGGTTTTTGTTTCAGCCCGACACTATCACTCCTGATTCAACTATCAAGGGCTTGATGATGAGAGTGTAAACCATGAAGAAGTTTGGCTGAAAAAGTATTTAAAAAATAGAGAGGGGGGATGAAAGAGAGTCAGAAAGAGAGAGAGAGAGAACGAGCATGAGAGATGGATAGACTGAGATACAGAGCAGCACAAAGAGAGAGACAGTGGCCCATCATGCCTCAGGAGCAGTTTGCTTTTGAGACAGACAGCAAACACATAACAGAACAGAGCATTCAGATAGGGCAGGGAGATGAATCACAGATGTATGAATTATAGATAGGCCTGTTGATTAAAGTGGGCATCTGTTGTCATGATGACTCATTGATATTTTCTGTTCATCACGTTTCTGCTATTGGCTAAAACAGAGACTGACAGATGTTGTGTGTCAGGGATGATTAGATGTTGGACATTAATGGCATAGTAATGTAGCTGGTGTTTTGTGGTGGGAACCAGGGGCGCCGCCAGGGATATTGGACCCCATGAAAAGATATCACATTGGGCCCCACCACCACAGGCCACACCAACCCTGCGCAATTTCTGTAACCACACACCTCCAGAACCCAATCGACCCTTTCAAAGCTTTAAATAACGCTACCTTTGCAGGCTTGCAACTCTTTTGTAGTCCAATATTTACTGTACGATATTTACTGACAGTGAGCTGTGAAAATATAGCACTGCAGACATGCATGCAACATTCTGCATACAGTGGAATTCACTATTTGATGCAAGACTGATACCCTCTATAAGAAATGTGCTAAAGGCCATCTTTTACAGTCTAAATGTCATTTTAATGATAAATTCTTGAATGGAAAATTCTCTTAACATTAATGTATAACTTAAAATAAATATAACTTAAATATACATTAACCTTTTCAATTACAATAAATAAACATTATCATCTATAGAATTATATAACAAACAAAATAATAAAATCAGCAGCAGATTTTTGAACTAAGTATACATACCAACTAGAACATAAGCAGCTGGAAAAGTGGAAATGGAAAACAACATGGAAATGAAAAGGCCTGATGGTGGCGCTAGAGGACAGGTCAAGAGGTCACCAAATCAATAGGTTTCTTCCACTTGGGGTCTTGATTGTGCACAACACATTTTATGGCAATCCAGCCATTACTTTGAGATTTTTCTTGTTCTCAGTCTTGTTCTGTCTTGTTCTCAGCCTGTGGGCATCATGTGTGTAGTGATGCAATAGCCTTGCCATTTAACAGTTATCACTGGCTCTTGCTCAGCCTTACTCACCAAGAGCCCAGCGCCGAGCCTTCTTGCTAGTAAAGTCACTGATCAAGTCACAGGCAGTGTGCAAAATATACATAAAGCAATGCACACTTCTCCAAAAATGCTTTGCAGCTGCATCTTACAAATTGCGTTCAGGAGACCAAGAGGGGACAAGTTAGGGGAGAAAGTGGCAGCATTTACAGTGTTCAGGTGTCTTACTTCATTTTGAAACTCAGGTGTAAGATCTCTGGAATACTTCATGATCAGTGGTTGGCACACAGAAGAGACTTTATCCTCACTAATCTGCCCAACTTTCAGAACAGCAGAAAATTATTCTACAATTTTTGCAGTGGTGTGAAACCTAGTGTCCAGGTCACTTATGATGTTGTCCATAGCAGTAAAAAACACTGTGTTCTGAAACACCATTGCTGCACTGTCCTGTCCTGAGCTGTCTCCTCTTGAGAGGTCTCATCATGGAATATCTTCCTTTTCCTCTGGCGGCTGTGTTCCTTGCTAAATTGAGGTGCAACATCCATTTGCGTAGCAATCAGTGTTGCCTCAGACAGGAGAGACTCCCATCCATCTCTAAGAGCCTGTATCTCTTCCTTTAAGGCTCTGATATTGGCTGCATCTGTGTCAAGTGAGATTTTTCCTGACTGGAGAATCACATTCCTGTCCTCAATGCATTGCAGAACCTGCAATCATGCCAACTGACATGTCATTCAACACAATGCTGCTCACCTCCTCCTTCAGTTGTGAGGAGGGCTGGTTCAGGGATATGGGGATGAGGAGACAGGGCTGGTTCAGGGATATGGGGATGGGGAGACAGGGCTGCTGAGCCTGAAGCTGCATCTGTTGGGCCTGGCACCAGGCATGGGCAGGGACAACTGATTTAGTATGAATAGCTAGCTAAAAGTTTGCCTACATTGATTAAATGTCGGCTAAAAGAGAGCGAAATGTAAACACTCTTTATTTTCTGTGAAGATATGAAGTAACTAATGTTAGGGGAGCAAAAGTAGCCTATCTCACTATGAACTAAGCTAACAGGTTAATTTCCACCACTCACGGACCTCACCCAACTTCCTTTGTGAAAAATTGGGTGACATACTGACATACGCCCATTCTTTTCTCTCTCTTGTCTCTCTTTTCTTTCTTTTCGTTTTCGGAAGTCAGATTTCTCTTTAGGAAGCTGAGACACGACGATTTGGGGGCAGGACCGAACCATTTCATGTAAATAGGGGGGAGGGGGGGGGGGGGGGGGGTTGGCCAATACAGAGGCTCGCTGGATGTCTACTTTTTTCCAAAATCAAGAAAATTTAAAATAAACTGTTAGTTTTATTAGTACATTGTAAATAAAATATTATATTAATGATGATAGGTTAATAATTTAATCTTGATTTTTTTTTTAACCAAATGTTCTAATAATGTTTTAGGGCCCCTGTGACCCTTAGAATCATCCTATACCCCCCCCCCCCCCCCCCCCCCCCCATACAACGCCCCTGGTGGGAACAATAGTGTGTTGGCAGAGGCAGAGGTCTCAATATAGGGTCAAAGTAGGAGGGCTGATCTAGAATCAGACTCACCCTGTCCATTCAATATAATCTGTAAGGAAAAACTGATCCTAGATGAGTAGATAGTCATACTTTGAGATGCTTTATGAATACATGCGCTGGTGTGTGGTGCTGTTGTATCATTATGTCTTCTTTCAATAATGTTTGTTTAAGATACCCCCAGTTGTGCTGGGTCAAAAGTTCAACTCACTCCATGCAGCACCAGCTAAAGTCAGCACAACTTATTGCAAACACTTGCAATATTTTCACCAAAGTGCCTTTATTCAAAGTGGCCTTAGACATGCAGATTTTTGGTGACATCATCACTTTTAAAATTGTATTTATTTAGCTTACCTTTTTCTAACCTTTTTAATCAGGAAGTCCCTTGAGATGAATAATCTCTTTCTCGAGAGGGTCCTGACCAAGATAGCAGTTTACGGTCAACTGCAATCGTGCCATGGCTAACAATCTCTCTGTTTCTCTCTCTCCCGCTCTCTCTGTTTCTCTCTCTCTTTCTCTCTATCTCTCTCTCTCTTCCCCCCCTCTCTCTCTCTCTCTCTCTCTCTTTTCCTCCCCCTCCCTCTCTCTCTCTTTCCCTTCCACCATCCCCCCGCATAGCTGCTGAAGGACTTCCCAGACGAGCTGCGCTCCGACATCACCATGCACTTGAACAAGGAGATCCTGGAGCTGTCACTGTTTGCCTCGGCCAGCAGAGGGTGCCTGCGCTCCCTGTCCCTGCACATCAAGACCACGTTCTGCGCCCCCGGGGAGTACCTGCTGCGCCAGGGGGATGCCCTGCAGGCCATCTTCTTCGTCTGCTCTGGGTCCATGGAGGTGCTGAAGGACGGCATGGTGCTGGCTATACTGGGTGAGACATGGTGCTGCCTGTAGAGGAAGTGAGGGAGGAAAGGGAGGGAGGTAGGGAGCGAGGGAGGAAAGGGATGGAGGGAGGGAGAAAAGGGAGGGAGGGAGGAATGGGGAGAGGGAGGGAGCAATGGAAGTGGGAAGGGGGAGAGGGAGGAATGGGAAAGGATCCCCATTAGGTCCTGCCAAGGCAACAGCTACTCTTCCTGGGGTTTATTAAGGATCTCCTTTAGTTCCTGCCAAGGTAGCAGCCACTCTTCCTGGGGTTTATTAAGGATCCCCATTAGGTCCTGCCAAGGCAACAGCTACTCTTCCTGGGGTTTATTAAGGATCTCAATTAGTTCCTGCCAAGGCAACAGCTACTCTTCCTGGGGTTTATTAAGGATCCCCATTAGTTCCTGCCAAGGCAGCAGCTACTCTTCCTGGGGTTTATTAAGGATCTCAATTAGTTCCTGCCAAGGCAACAGCTACTCTTCCTGGGGTTTATTAAGGATCCCCATTAGTTCCTGCCAAGGCAGCAGCTACTCTTCCTGGGGTTTATTAAGAATCCCCATTAGGTCCTGCCAAGGCAGCAGCTACTCTTCCTGCGATCCAGCAACATCAATACTTCTCACAAATACCAGTAGTGATGAAGTCAATCTCTCCTCTCTCCTCTTTGAGCCAGGAGAGATTGACATGCATATTATTAACGTTACGG
>NC_074686.1:28614028-28621528 GCF_029448725.1 Salvelinus fontinalis
GTGTGCACATAGCCTGTCTTCTCTTGAGAGCCATGTCTGCCTACGGCGGCCTTTCGCAATAGCACGGCTATGTTCACTGAGTCTGTACATAGTAAAAGCTTTCCTTAAGTTTGGGTCAGTCACAGTGGTCAGGTATTCTGCCACTGTGTACTCTCTGTTTAGGGCCAAATAGCATTCTAGTTTGCTCAGTTTTTTTGTTAATTCTTTCCAATGTGTCAAGTAATTATATTTTTATTTTCTCATGATTTGGTTGGGTCTAATTGTGTTGCTGTCCTGGGGCTCTGTGGGGTGTGTTTGTGATTGTGAACAGAGCCCCAGGACCAGCTTGCTTAGGGGACTCTTCTCCAGGTTCATATCTCTGTGTAGGTGATGGCTTTGTTATGGAAGGTTTGGGAATCGCTTCCTTTTAGGTGGTTGTAATTTATTTTCTGGATTTTGATAATTAGTGGGTATCGGCCTAATTCTGCTCTGCCTGCATTATTTGGTGTTTTACGTTGTACACGGAGGATATTTTTGCAGAATTCTGCATGCAGAGTCTCAATTTGGTGTTTTTCCCATTTTGTGAATTCTTGGTTGGTGAGCGGACGCCAGACCTCACAACCATAAAGGGCAATGGGTTCTATAACTGATTCAAGTATTTTTAGCCAAATCCTAATTGGTATGTCAAATGTTATGTTCCTTTTGATGGCATAGAAGGCCCTTCTTGCCTTGTCTCTCAGATCATTCACAGCTTTGTGGAAGTTACCTGTGGCGCTGATGTTTAGGCCGAGATATGTATCGTTTTGTGTGTGCTCTAGGGCAACGGTGTCTAGATGGATTTTTTAAAATTTGTGGTCCTGGTCTCTCTCTCTCTGAGTGTCTGTGTATAAGAAGGTTGTGGAACCTTATTCAATTATATCTAAATATATATTGCTCAGCATTTTTCCCAGAGTATGTAACATTAAGTGCAGGCTTAAGTTCTGTCAACTGTGGCAGCACAGAACCCTGAGAGAACCTTGAGTTCTGTCAACCGTGGCAGCACAGAACCCTGAGATAACCTTGAGTTCTGTCAACCGTGGCAGCACAGAACCCTGAGAGAACCTTGAGTTCTGTCAGCCGTGGCAGCACAGAACCCTGAGAGAACCTTGAGTTCTGTCAGACGTGGCAGCACAGAACACTGAGAGAACCTTCGGTTCTGTCAGCTGTGGCAGCACAGAACCCTGAGAGAACCTTGAGTTCTGTCAGCTGTGGCAGCACAGAACCCTGAGAGAACCTTGAGTTCTGTCAGACGTGGCAGCACAGAACACTGAGAGAACCTTGGGTTCTGTCAGCTGTGGCAGCACAGAACCCTGAGAGAACCTTGAGTTCTGTCAGCTGTGGCAGCACAGAACCCTGAGAGAACCTTGAGTTCTGTCAGCCGTGGCAGCACAGAACACTGAGAGAACCTTGAGTTCTGTCAACCGTGGCAGCACAGAACCCTGAGAGAACCTTGAGTTCTGTCAGCCGTGGCAGCACAGAACCCTGAGAGAACTTTAGCTATTATAAAAATAGAACCTTCTTCACTGAGGTGGCTGTTTGGCTATCACACATTACAATGGAATCCTGCCCAAATGGCACCCTATTCCCTATGGGCCCTGCTCAAAAGTAATGAACTATGTAGGGAAAAGGGTGCAATTTGGGATGCAGCTCTGGTCTCATTGGTGCTGTCTGTTCCAGACAGTCCTTTAGTTACAGCAATCCTCTGTTCTCTCAATTCCATAGCATCCAGATTCATCAGTAGAACAAGGTGTCCCCAAAATGTATTTGATTGTGTGACTCCAAGCACAAGTGATGTTGTTTGTCTGTCTGTAAAATAACATGAATGCACAGTGAATGTTGTTTGAATCTCCAATGAGTGTTCTCTGTCTTATATGCTCTTTCTTTCTTTTTCCTCTCTCTCTCTCTCTCTAGTCAGAGGGGAGAGGCAACGGACGAGTGATCCAGTACTATCCATCCATCATCGAGAACCAGGTGCAGGAGGAAGAGGATGAGGAAGATGAGCTGGTGTCTGTGTCTCCAGAATCGGAGCGGAACATCGTTCTGTACCCCAGAGTGGTGTCATCTGGGAAGTCTCCACTAGGTAGAGCTGAGATGGAGAGAGAGTTGCACAGTGGCAGAGAAGTAACACATCAGAACACTAGGAAACTGATGAAAAAGATCAAGATCCACCAGACAGCTCTCACCACGCTAGACCGCTCCAACCTCAGCCCTAGGTAACAGCTAATACTATCCTGCATTTTATTGACTCATCAATCACAAAATGACATCAGTTGATCTGTCTATCAGTCCGCCTGTCTAATCTGTCACTTTCTCTCCCTTTCCTCCCCCTCTCTCTTGCTCTCCCTCCCTCCCTCTCTCTCTGTCCCTCACTCCCTTCTTCCCTCTGGCGCTCACTCCCTCTGCTTCTCTCTCTCTCTCTCTCGGTCTCTGCCTCTCTTTCTCTCTTTCCAGGGTTGTGGACGGTACAGAAGACAATGAAGGTACAGAGACGTCTCCACTGTTCTCCTTCTCTCCTAGTCGAGCCTGTCCAGTCAGCGGTTCAGGGAGCGCACCAGCCACATCTACAGGTCTCCACAACCATAACCACAACCACAATCACATCTACAGGTCTCCACAACCATAACCACAACCACAATCACATCTACAGGTCTCCACAACCACAATCACATCTACAGGTCTCCACAACCATAACCACAACCACAATCACATCTACAGGTCTCCACAACCATAACCACAACCACAATCACATCTACAGGTCTCTACCACCATAACCATAACCACAATCACATCTACAGGTCTCCACAACCATAACCACAACCACAATCACATCTACAGGTCTCTACCACCATAACCACAACTACAATCACATCTACAGGTCTCTACCACCATAACCACAACCACAATCACATCTACAGGTCTCTACCACCATAACCATAATCACAATCACATCTACAGGTCTCCACAACCATAACCACAACCACAATCACATCTACAGGTCTCTACCACCATAACCACAACCACAATCACATCTACAGGTCTCCACAACCATAACCACAACCACAATCACATCTACAGGTCTCCACAACCATAACCACAACCACAATCACATCTACAGGTCTCCACAACCATAACCACAACCACAATCACATCTACAGGTCTCCACAACCATAACCACAACCACAATCACATCTACAGGTCTCTACCACCATAACCATAATCACAATCACATCTACAGGTCTCCACAACCATAACCACAACCACAATCACATCTACAGGTCTCTACCACCATAACCATAACCACAATCACATCTACAGGTCTCCACAACCATAACCACAACCACAATCACATCTACAGGTCTCTACCACCATAACCACAACCACAATCACATCTACAGGTCTCTACCACCATAACCACAACCACAATCACATCTACAGGTCTCTACCACCATAACCATAATCACAATCACATCTACAGGTCTCTACCACCATAACCACAACCACAATCACATCTACAGGTCTCTACCACCATAACCACAACCACAATCACATCTACAGGTCTCCACAACCATAACCACAACCACAATCACATCTACAGGTCTCTACCACCATAACCACAACCACAATCACATCTACAGGTCTCTACCACCATAACCACAACCACAATCACATCTACAGGTCTCTACCACCATAACCACAACCACAATCACATCTACAGGTCTCTACCACCATAACCACAACCACAATCACATCTACAGGTCTCTACCACCATAACCACAACCACAATCACAGCTACAATCACAATCACGAGTTGTAATTACAGTTTTTTACAATTACTTTGGCACTAATTTCAGAACCTTGATGTCATTTTTCAAAACTCTATACACAAAACTCACAACCGATGATCATAATGCACATTTTTCAAAACTCTTAACACTTTTTCCAATTGCTTGGATACAATACACATAAAGCTAAGATCATTTTTTCATTGAACTAAAATCACCTGTTCAAAATGACACAACTTAACATCAAAGTATTACCATTTCAAAATGCAATGCACACATTACATCTGAAATGACTGTCTATTCATTTCATTACAATGATCTAACTATCAATTGATACAACTGCTCAAAATGATGAGTAACTGTTGCATTACTCTTAATGCATAGTTTTATGGAAACTGACAAACAATATTCCATGTTTAGATAATGAAAGTTTCAGGATAACGAGATCCATTGACACCAATTACCGTGGAACATGAACCAATTGGACTACATTATCTATGGGTGTAATATTTCATCATCATTCTTTATCACTTTTCCAGACCATGTTTTCAGATTTGACATTACTGTATACTCACTTTATTAGGTACACCTATCTAGTGCTGGGTAGGACCCCCTTTTGCCTGCACAACAGCCTGAATTATACACGGTGTTGAACGTTAAGAGATGCCATTCTGCACACCACTGTTTTAAACAGCTGTTATTTGAGCGTTTGTGGCCTTTCTGTCAGCTTGAATGAGTCTGGACATTCTCCTCTGACCTCTTTCATTAACAAGGTTTTGTTGCCCACAGAACTGCCGCTCACTGAATGTGTTTTGTTTATCACACCATTCTGTGTAAACTCTAGAGACTGTAGTGTGTAAAAATCCCAGGAAGGCAGCTGTTTCTGAGATGCTGGAATCACCATGTGTGGCATCAACAATCCTACCACGGTCAAAGTTGCTTAGATTACGCATCTTGCCCGTTCTAATGTTTGGTCGAACAACATCTAAAGCTCTCTACTCTATATACTCTATATATTGAGTTGCAGGCAGCCACATGATTCGCTGTTTGAATGTAACCTTCCTTGATGAGCTAAATCAGGTCTGTAGAGCTGATGGCATGACCTATGTCATTGTGTGGGATAATGTCAGGTTACACCATGCTCAAATGGTTTCAGGCCCATCCACAATTTACCACCCTGTACTTATCCCCATACTCTCCTTTCCTTAACCCGATTGAGGAATTTGTCTCCACATGGAGGTGGAAGGTATATGATAGGCGCCCTCACGAACAAGCCACCCTTCTCCAGGCTATGGATGACGCATGCAATGACATCACGGCAGACCAGTGTCAGGCCTGGATTCGCCATGCCCGAAGATTCTTCCAAAAATGTTTGGCTAATGAAAACATCCATTGGATGAGAACCTGTGGCCAAATCCACAAGACAGTGTTGATGGAAATATAGAAGTACAGTAATCAATCTTTTGTTTTTCTTTTTACAGTAAGCCAGGTGAGGAAACCTGCAGTTGACATTTAACTGGTGTTTTTATTTTTGTAGCTAATTATTATAGCTTTGATTCAAAGAACCTATGTTGTGATTTTATTGTATTTCATCAATACATTTCATATTTTGTTCAAGGATTCCACTGTGTCTGTAGTATTCTCTCTACTAGTCCATTGACAGTGATGTATTTACGTGTAGAAGCATAATGAAACATGTATCACATATTTTGTACTACAATATTTAATGATTGTACGAACAACTACACAGTGAAACTATCGGTATCTTGTGTGTGGGTGATCTAAATGAATGTTCCTATGGTATTCCATGATAAACTAGTTATTTGAACCAATGATTCTGCAAGTGCAAGGTTTCTTTAAAGATATGAATGCACAATGCAATGTTTTGAACATTGGACAGCCTGTGTTACAAGTGATGAGCATTTTGAGTTTTGTGTCTAGAGTTTTGAAAAATGACCACAAGGTTCTGAAATTAGTGCCAAAGTGATTGTTAAAAACTGTAACAGTAACAGCTTCAACAATTCACTGTTTGTTTGTGTGAATATTTGTGACTCTTTCTAAATGGTGTTGCAGATATTCTCCAGATCAGCACGGCAGAGTCAGCAGCTAAAGCTGAGGAGACCTGGGGACAACTACGACACCTAGACCAGGAGGTACAGTACGCTGTGTGAGTGTGTGAGTGAGTGACTGCGTGTGTGTGTGTGTGTGTGTGTGTGTGTGTGTGTGTGTGTGTGTGTGTGTGTGTGTGTGTGTGTGTGTGTGTGTGTGTGTGTGTGTGTGTGTGCGTGTGGGCATGTGTGAGTGTGTGTGTGTGCGTCTATGCGTGTGTGTGTGTGAGGGTTTTTGGCTAAAAGCAGCAGCATTAGTCAGGTGAGCTTCTGGCACTCAGGCACACAGCAGCCATATGGCCTTCTCAGGTGGTAGATGGATGGAGGGAGAGAAGGAGGGAGGGAGAGAACGAAGGAGGTTGAGAGGTAGAACCGGAGGACAGGAAGAGAGTGCTCTTCAAACTCTTCTAGAGGACACAGATTGGAGCGGAACTGGGACTCGCCAAATGGTGTCAAGGCGAACGTTCTAGAACGTGTTGAACCTTAAGTGGAATCAGGAACCGACATGCTATGGTTCCCCTCTATGGAGGACCGCTTACATTGTAACACTTGAGAATGGACTGAACTGAAGTCAGCTAACCAGGAACAGGTGCTATTCCACAGGCTGTAGAATTAGCAGGCTGTAGCAACACTAAATAGAATGGGCTTTAGAGAGTTTCATAATTGTGTAATGTTCCATATTAGAACAAAATGTACACAGAGTCTCTGTGGTAGCTTATCCCATGGTTTTGATTGGCAGGTGGCTAAATTGACATTAGACTTTTGGCAGGTGAAGCGGAGTGTGGGTCTCGCCCAGTGGTACATCGCTCCATCACCCTGGCCTGTGCTGATAGGGAGAGGAGAGGAGGGAGGGTGAGTGGCAGAGAGAGAGGGAGAGAAAAAGGGGTAATAGAGAAGGATGAATGGATAAAAGAGGATGAGGAGTGGGCAGAACCTTTTTTTGCGCTCCCTCTCTCTCTCTCACCACCACCCTCCCATCTCTCTCTCTCTCTCTCTCTCTCTCTCTCTCTCTCTCTCTCTCTCTCTCTCTCTCTCTCTCTCTCTCTCTCTCTCTCTCTCTGTCTCACCACCACCCTCCCATCTCTCTCTCTCTCTCTCTCTCTCTCTCTCTCTCTCTCTCTCTCTCTCTCTCTCTCTCTCTCTCTCTCTCTCTCTCTCTCTCTCTGTCTCACCACCACCCTCCCATCTCTGTCTTGCTCTCTCTCCCCTTCCTTCCACACTCTCTCTCTTTCTCTCTCTCTCTGGGAGGACAGTGTTTGACAGGTTGTCTCTCAGTGTGGTTCCCGGTGGTAACTGTAATCCTTACCTGAGCCAGTCCACGATGGTCGCCACAGGACATGGACGAAGGGTACATTGATACATCAACCTGAGGAATGATGAACTCCTATTCAAATGCAATATTGTATATCATGTTGATCTCTATCTCAACTCTTACAAGCTCCTTACTGTATCTGCCGTGTTACAACTGCCCTCAATTATCTCCAAATCCAACTGTGGTAATATTAGCTACAGTACCTGCCCTTTGACCTGTGAAATCTCACCTCTGACTTTCAAACAACCCTTAAGACTTGAGCTCCAGAGGGCTGTGGATG